>NC_090853.1:17075000-17127500 GCF_024217435.2 Syngnathus scovelli | reverse complement strand
AGTTTGTGTTTACATTTCGCGCATCACGCAGAACGCGATCAAGACGGACATTACTGAAAGGAAGCCTTTATACACAAACCGTCATCACGGGAGACAAAAGAAATGCATATGATGCCGCTTTTAAGCCAAAGGCAGTCGATGTTGATGACATTATGTTGTGTCTACTCTGGAGCGTACTTATGGATTTTAACGGCCTCCGGTCTCCAGGGGGCGCTCTACAGGAAGCAAGAGCGAGACAGACGAAGAAGAGATAATGCGCCGAAGAAGACGTGCTAGTTTGTGTTTTGATCGTCTCGCGCATCACGTACACGCCCGCACTCACACAAAGAGACAGAACGAGATCAAGACGGACATTACTGAAAGGAAGCTTTTATACACAAACCGTCATTATGGGGGACAAAAGAAATGCATATGATGCCGCTTTTAAGCTATGATGTCGCTCGCTAGTTTAATGTAATTTAGCGCTTCGTGCATGAATAAGATTAGCATGAACAGACCCTCATCATACTCGAAGAAATGCATAAAAGCGACGATGAAAGAGAGACTGAGAAAGTGTGAGGCGAAGGATATCTAACGCTATTCCAATCGGACACTAAGGAGGAAGACTTCGATGGTTTCAGTGCACAGGAGGAAGATGAAGACGGCTCTTTTTTTACTTTTACTTGTATGGTTTTTTTTTAACCAGCCCTCTTAGTGCTGTGCTATCGTGTTGCTGCTGTGTTACCGCCGCGTCTCAGTGACTTTGCTGTGTTACTTCCGTGTTGCTGCGGTATTACTGCCGCGTCACAGGCAGTCTTTGGAAAGAAATGTTAAGGTATGTTATTAAAGCTTTAAAAAAACTTTCTGTGTCCAGTCTTTCTTTGCTAATAACTCACGTGCACACTTCCGCGTTGCTGAGGTACTACTGCTGCGTCACAGGCAATGTTTAGAAAGACATGTTCAAGTATTTTATTAAAACGTTAAAAAGGCTTTCTATGTACTGTCTTTCTTTGTAAAAAACTTGTGTGCACGTGCGGCTTATAGACCGGTGCGGCTTATGTAAGAAAAGAACTGAAATATCCCTGAATTTTAGCTGGTGCGGTTTATAATCCGGTGCGGTTTATAGTCCGGCAATTACGGTAATACATTCTGGATTCATTACTAATCAACCGGAATATTGCAAGCCTTTTATTATTTTAATATTGCTGATTATGGCTTACAGTTTAAGAAAACTCAAAAATCCTATCTCAAAAAATTTGAATATTTCCTCAGACCAAGTAAAAAAAGATTTAAAACAGCAAAACAAAAGCAAAATGCACTCAGTACTTGGTTGGGAATCCTTTTGCACGGATTACTGCATCAATGCAGCGTGACATGGAGTCAATCAGCCTGTGGCATTGCTGAGGTGTTATGGATGCCCAGGATGCTTCAATAGCGTCCTTTTGCTCATTTGCATTGTTGGGTCTGGTGTCTTTCAGCTTCTTCTTCACAATAACCCACAAATTCTCTCTGGGGTTCAGGTCAGGGGAATTGGCAGGCCAATCGAGGACAGTAATGCCATGGTCAGTACACCATTTACTGGTGGTTTTGGCACTGTGGGCAGGAGCCAGATCATGCTGAAAAATGAAATCATCATCTCCATAGAGCTTTTCAGCAGATGGAAGCATGAAGTGCTCTAAAATCTGCATTTACTCTGGACTTGATGAAACACAGTGGACCAACACCAGCAGCTGACATGGCTCCCCAAACCATCGGTGACTGTGGGAATTTCACACTGGATTTTAAGCAACTTGGATTTTGCTCCTCTCCAGCCTTTGTCCAGACTCTGGTGCTTTGACTTCTAAATGAAATACAAAACTTGCTTTCGTCTGAAAAGAGGACTTTGGACCACTCTGCAACTGTCTAGTGCTTCTTTTCCATAGGATAGTCAGACGCTTCAGAAGTGACTTGACGATGGGAATACGGCTATTGTAGCCCATTTCCCGGACATGTCTGTGAACAGTGGCTTTTGATACCTGGACTCCAGCTTCAATCCACTGTTTTTGAAGCTCCCCCAAATTCTGGAAGCGACTCTTCTTCACAATGCTGTTAAGGCTGCGGTCATCTCTCTTGGTTGAGCAGCGTTTCCTGCCACATTTCCCCCTTCCAACAAACTTTTTGTGGATGTGCTTTGAAACTGCACTCGGTGAACAGCTTGCTCTTTGAGAAATTTCTTTTTGTGTCTTACCCTCCTGATGGAGGGTGTCAATGATGGTCCTCTGGACAGCAGTCAGATCAGCAGTCTTCCCCATACTTGTGATTTAGTTTACTGAACCAAGCTGAGTGTTTTTCAAGGCTCAGGAAACCCTTGGTTTTTTAATTGCATTACAGAAAATAAAGAACTTTATCACAATATTCTAATTTTCTGAGACAGTCCTGTATGTACACGAATGTGAAACAGAAAGTGGTATCGCCTGAAAATAGCCATCAAAATAAAGCCCCTACCTCAAATCAAAGCACGACTGAATAAAATTCTTAACACATACTGTAAATATGTATTTAGAACAGCTTTTATTATTATAACATTTTTTATAACGAGGTACAAATGTCCATACTGTAAATACGTTTTTAGAACTATTTTATTATTATCACAATTTTTCTATAACAAGGTACAACACTGTAAATATGTTTTTAGAACTCTTATTATTATAACAATTATTTTTATAAAAATGTACAAGTGTACGCATTGCAACTGTGTGGGCACTCCCTGCCTTCTGCTGGGGTGTGGGCAACTTTCATGCCATAATTCCCCAATTTAGAAGTTTTATTTTGAATTTAAATGTTTTTTTTAATTTGGAAAAAAAATCCGTGATGTAGTGAAACTGCGATAAACGAACCACCATGTAGCGAGGGATTACTGTAATCAAAGCCTATAGGCTCACATGTACAGAGTCCAGCTTGAAAATAGAGAACATATTTTAGAAAATGAGTGCAGCAGGAATTTGGACTCGATTGTATGAAAAAGAAAGCGTTTATAAATACGTTTCATGTCTTTGAATGAGAAACAGCTTGAAGACAGGTCCAATCAAGTTGTCCCTCTCGTCTAATCAGCCCCCTCACCCACTAACCACTTCCAATTCATTACTCTTATTTATTCATGTATGTGCCTTCTTATTTTTACTTTTTGTATTGTTTACTTGAATGTGTAATATGTCTTGTCACCGTGGGATAGTAGGAAACGACATTTCGATCTCTTTGTATGTCTTGGCATGTGATGAAATTGACAATAAAGTAGACTTTGACTTTTTCTTGTTTTAATGTTTTTTTCTGGTTTGTCACATTTTTCTTGTTTGTCTAGTACTTTCTCTGGTGTGACATTAATCTTGTTTGCCTGCCTTTTTTTGTTTGTCACCCTTTTCTTTTTTCTTGTTTATCACCTTTTTTGTGTGTATGCTCTCTTATTTGCATTTGATTTTTCTTGTTTCTATGCTATTTTGTTTGCAATTTGTGTTTGGGATTTACACTTTCTCGTTTTTCTACTTTTTCTTGTTTCACATTTTTCTTGTTTGCCTGTTTTTTCTTGTTTGTCACCTTTTTTGTCTGTATGCTCTCATTAGCATTTGTTTTTTCTTGTTTGCATGCTTTTTTGTTTGCAATTTGTGTTTGGGATTTGCACTTCAGGACTATCGTATGAAATTCTACATTTCCCTTAATAAAATACCCACAGAAAATACAAAAATTGTTTTTTATTCTCTAATTTCTACATATTTTGACCAATTCAAACCTTTCCAATTTTCAACTGTTCAGCTTATATCAGCCAACAACAATAATTGCCACGTACCAAAAGCAAAGTTTTCCTCTATTAAAATACTCACCCAAAAATCTAAAATGATTGTTTTTTTGTTTTTTTTTCTCCTTTAATTTCTTCTTTCTTTTTGACCGATTCAAACCTTTTAAACTTAAAACTGGTCAGCGTATCCTTACCATGCTAAAAATGTCCACTTACCAAAGGTTTTACATTTTCACTTTTTTAGTACCCACAAAAAGATAAAAAATTAGCTTTATTAATTTTGTTTTGTCGTCTACAATTCCTGCATTTTTTTGGCCGATTCAAACCATTCCAACTGTGAACGGTTCAGTTTATCGGTACCATTGCCAGAAAATCACATCGCCAAAACTTTTCACTTTTAAAGACCCATAATCATACAATTACCGTTTTGGCCCAAATATAAGACGATGTTTTTTGCATTGAAATAAGACTGAAAAAGTGGGGGTCGTCTTATATTCGGAGTCTAGACATTATACCCATTTTCACTTTTGCGCTGCGGTAAGTTAAAGGTTGGTGTTATCGACTGAGTATGTTGCTGTGTTTTTTTTCATAGTTTGGGTGGGGAGGTGACTTACTATACTCAGGAGCGACTTGTATGTGAATTTCTTCGCAAATTTTCAAAATTCAAAAATCCGTGATGTAGTGAAAGCGCGATAAACCAACCACGATGTAGCAAAGGATTACTGTTATTTGACCTGCAAGTGACATCAGCAGCGCGGCGGTTGTTTACATAAGGACAAAGGATTCTATCACGGGATGACGAAGGGCCCCACGTTTGAAGGATTTAATGATTTGGAGTGACACAAGGTTTGAAAAACGTACTTATGTTATAGTTATTTGATATATTTTATTTCGTGTAGCAACTTGTATATGTTTTTATCGTTACAGTTCAGTAGTTGTTGGCTCGTTGAACTCTTGTTTTGTTAAATAAAGAGCCGTTTACCAAACCCACGTGTTTCCTGGTATTTTGTTAACGCTACAATATAGTTGTATACTAGATCTGTGCGGCGCGCACGCGGCGTTGTTGACATAAAGGACGAGGAAGTTGATCGATGGATTTAATGATTAGGAGTGACACAGATGGTTTGATAATATTGTTGTTGTATGATAGTTATTTGAAATGTACTTTATATATCATTATATGGGTCTGTGGAATAATTAGAAATGCAACTTACGAGTCCGACGTCAGCGGCACATATGTGGCGCATAGGCGGCATTGTTTACATAAAGGACGATCGATGAAGTTAATGAATTGGAGTGACACAGATGGTTTGATAAACGTGTTATTTATGTAATACTTATTTGAATAACTCTGAATGTTACTCAGGCGCGTTCTCAGCTCCTCGTTTGTGTGTATGTCACGTTAGCATACTGTATTGTTTAGCCTGTTGTTGCTGGTTCATGTCTGTTCTTGGTGTTGGATTTTGACAAATGAATTTGCCCCAAAAGTGCGACTCCGGTGCGACTTATATATGTTTTTTTTCACGTTATTGTGCATTTTATGGCTAATGCGACATATATTCTGGAGCGACATTTTTCACTGTATTGTGCATTTTATGGCTGTTGCGACTTATACTCCGGTGCGACTTATAGTCCGAAAATTACGGTATATACATTTCATTGTTACTACTGTCCACTGTTGTGCTGTTTGTCCGATCACAGTTTGCTTCGTGTGCGCGCCGTTTGATTGACAGCTCCGGCGCGCTCCTTTAAGTTTGCCTCGCATCGTACGAGTAGCTGTTACGCAGCGGCACGGCGATAAATGGTCGCCAGCAAATGTATTTCGATCGATGACTTCTGTTTGGTGTGTTGCCGAGAGTATTTCATTTATGGTTATTTTTTTTTTTTTTTTTTGCCAATAATTCAGTAAAGCAATCAAAACTGAACCACGTCTTGCCTCCTGTGTTCTGACCGACACCTGAGGTTGAAAAGAGCGTAACCATCCGAGCCAACCCCCTATACAGTCCTCAGCCTCCCCAAAATAGCGGTAGCAGTTTGCATTAATTTAGTCCAAAAAATACGGTACTATATACCAGCGGTCCCCAACCACCGGGCCGCTGACCAATACCGGTTTGTAGGTCACTTGGTACCGGGCCGCCAAGCAGCACAGAACATTTTTTTATTTATTTTTTTATTGACGATCAATTAATTCAGGTCAAGACACTCGTCCCGATCACGTGACATGTTTCCCCAGTCGAGCCTCCCCATTACATCCGTCGGATGCCCACTCTGCATAATACGACAGGCTAGCTAACGAGGCAATGAAGCCTTCAAAACTGCTTCGGCACATGGTCGCCACAAAAGCGCTGAAAACCCTGCTTCCTTTTCCAACAACCTATCTTTGTGAAGCTGGATTTTCTGCGGTTAAAGCAACCAAAACAAAGCTGTGGAGCTGATTGGACATCAACACCACACTTCGGGTGTCTTTGTCTCCGATTACGCCTAGATGGGACCGGCTCGTTTCTGAGAAACAAGCTCAGTGCCCCCACTAATTCAACGTAATGGTGAGTTTTATTTTTATGTCGTTTATCCTTGTTTTTATGCCAATCGTATCATTTTATTTCATCGTATTCATATATTTATCGAGTCGTCACCTTATCGTGGTGGAGGGGTTTGCGTGCCCCTATGATCCTAGGAGCCATGTTGTCGGGGGCTTCATGCCCCTGGTAGGGTCACCCATGGCAAACGGGTCCTAGGTGAGGGGCCAGACAAAGTACGGCTCACAAGCCCCTTATGATGAGTAACATAAATGGACTTAGTTTTCCCTCGCCCGGACGCGGGTCACCGGGGCCTCCCTCTGGAGCCAGGCCTGGAGGCGGGGCTCGAAGGCGAGCGTCTGGTGGCCGGGCCTTCGCCCATGGGGCCCGGCCGGGCATAGCCCGAAATGGAAACGTGGGTCCCCCTTCCCATGGGCTCACCACCTGTGGGAGGGGCCGAAGGGGTCGGGTGCAATGTGAGCTGGGCGGCAGCCAAAGGCGGGGACCTTGGCGGTCTGATCCCCGGCTGCAGAAGCTGGCTCTTGGGACATGGAATGTCACCTCTCTGGCTGGAAAGGAGCCCGAGCTGGTGTGCGAGGCAGAAAGATTCCGACTAGATATAGTCGGACTAGCCTCCACACACAGTTTGGGTTCCGGTACAAGCCCTCTCGAGAGGGGCTGGACTCTCTTCCACTCTGGAGTTGCCCACGGTGAGAGGCGTCGAGCAGGTGTGGGTATACTTATTGCCCCCCGGCTGGGCGCCTGCACATTGGGGTTCACCCCGGTGAACGAGAGGGTAGCCTCCCTCCGCCTTCGGGTGGGGGGACGGGTCCTGACTGTTGTTTGTGTCTATGCACCAAACAGCAGCTCAGAGTACCCACCCTTCTTGGGGTCCCTGGAGGAAGTGCTGGAGAGCGCTCCTTCTGGGGACTCTATCGTTCTACTGGGTGACTTCAATGCTCACGTGGGCAATGACAGTGAGACCTGGAAGGGCGTGATTGGGAGGAACGGCCCCCCTGATCTGAACCCGAGCGGTGTTCTATTGTTGGACTTCTGTGCTCGACACGGATTTTCAATAATGAACACCATGTTCAAACATAAGGGTGTCCATGTGTGCACTTGGCACCAGGACACCCTAGGCCGCAGTTCGATGATCGACTTTGTAGTCGTGTCATCGGATTTGCGGCCGCATGTTTTGGACACTCGGGTGAAGAGAGGGGCGGAGCTGTCAACTGATCACCACCTGGTGGTGGGTTGGCTCCGATGGTGGGGGAAGATGCCGGTCCGACCTGGCAGACCCAAACGCTCTGTGAGGGTCTGCTGGGAACGTCTGGCAGAATCTCCTGTCAGGAAGAGCTTCAACTCCCACCTCCGGCAGAGCTTTTCCCACGTCCCGGGGGAGGCGGGGGACATTGAGTCTGAGTGGACCATGTTCCGCGCCTCCATTGTTGAGGCGGCCGACCGGAGCTGTGGCCGTAAGGTCGTTGGTGCCTGTCGTGGCGGCAACCCCCGAACCCGCTGGTGGACACCGGCGGTAAGGGATGCCGTCAAGCTGAAGAAGGAGTCCTATCGGGCCGTTTTGGCCTGCGGGACTCCGGAGGCAGCTGACAGGTACCGGATGGCCAAGCGGAACGCGGCTTCGGCGGTTGCTGAGGCAAAAACCCGGGCGTGGGAGGAGTTCGGTGAGGCCATGGAGAATGACTTTCGGACGGCTTCGAGGAAATTCTGGTCCACCATCCGGCGTCTCAGGAGGGGGAAGCAGTGCAACGTCAACACTGTTTACAGTGGGGATGGCGTGCTGCTGACCTCGACTCGGGACGTCGTGAGTCGGTGGGGAGAATACTTCGAAGACCTCCTCAATTCCACCTACACGCCTTCCATTGAGGAAGCAGGGCCTAGAGACTCTGAGGCGGATTCTCCAATCTCTGGGGTCGAAGTCACTGAGGTAGTTAAAAAACTCCTCGGTGGCAAGGCCCCGGGGGTGGATGAGATCCGCCCAGAGTTCTTAAAGGCTCTGGATGTTGTGGGGCTGTCATGGCTGACACGCCTCTACAACGTTGCGTGGACATCGGGGACAGTGCCTCTGGATTGGCAGACTGGGGTGGTGGTTCCCCTCTTTAAGAAGGGGGACCGGAGGGTGTGTTCCAATTACAGGGGAATCACACTCCTCAGCCTCCCTGGTAAGGTCTATTCAGGGGTGCTGGAGAGGAGGGTCCGTCGGGAGGTCGAACCTCGGATTCAGGAGGAGCAGTGTGGCTTTCGTCCTGGCCGTGGAACAGTGGACCAGCTCTACACCCTCGGCAGGATCCTCGAGGGTGCATGGGAGTTTGCCCAACCAGTCCACATGTGTTTTGTGGACTTGGAGAAGGCGTTCGACCGTGTCCCTCGGGAGGTTCTGTGGAGGGTGCTTCGGGAGTACGGGGTGCCGAGCCAACTGATAAGGGCGGTTCGGTCCCTGTATCACCGATGCCAGAGTCTGGTCCGCATTTCCGGCAGTAAGTCGGATTCGTTCCCAGTGAGGGTTGGACTCCGCCAAGGCTGCCCTTTGTCACCGATTCTGTTCATAATTTTTATGGACAGAATTTCTAGGCGCAGCCGAGGCGTTGAGGGGGTCCGGTTTGGGGACCTCAGCATCGCGTCTCTGCTTTTTGCAGATGACGTGGTGCTGTTGGCTTCTTCAGGCCGTGATCTCCAGCTCTCGCTGGAACGGTTCGCAGCCGAGTGCGAAGCGGTCGGGATGAGGGTCAGCACCTCCAAATCCGAGTCCATGGTCCTCGATCGGAAAAGGGTGGAATGCCCTCTCCGGATCGGGGATGAGATCCTGCCCCAAGTGGAGGAGTTCAAGTATCTTGGAGTCTTGTTCACGAGTGAGGGGAGGATGGAGCGTGAGATCGACAGGCGGATCGGTGCAGCGTCGGCAGTAATGCGGACCCTGCACCGGTCCGTTGTGGTGAAGAGAGAGCTGAGCCAAAAGGCAAAGCTCTCAATTTACCGGTCGATTTACGCTCCTACCCTCACCTATGGTCACGAGCTATGGGTCGTGACCGAAAGAACGAGATCTCGGATACAAGCGGCCGAAATGAGTTTTCTCCGCAGGATGTCCGGGCTCTCCCTTAGAGATAGGGTGAGAAGCTCGGTCATCCGGGAGAGACTCGGAGTAGAGTCGCTACTCCTCCACGTTGAGAGGAGCCAGATGAGGTGGCTCGGGCATCTTATCAGGATGCCTCCTGGACGCCTCCCTGGGGAGGTGTTCCGGGCATGTCCCACCGGTAGGAGACCCCGGGGACGACCCAGGACGCGCTGGAGAGACTATGTCTCTCAGCTGGCCTGGGAACGCCTTGGGATCCCCCGGGATGAGCTGGATGAAGTGGCTGGGGAGAGGGAAGTCTGGGAGTCCCTCCTGAAGCTGTTGCCCCCGCGACCCGACCCCGGATAAGCGGAAGAAGATGGATGGATGGATGGATGGATATTATAAATGTATTATTTATTTATATAAATGTATTATTAGGCGAAGGCCTTCACACTTGTTATTAGTATGAAGGTGAAGACCTTCACACTATTGTTATTCCTGTCCTTTATTAGTGTGAAGGTGAAGACCTTCACACTGTTGTTATTCGACAATTTTATTGTGTGAAGGCCATCGCCTTCACACATATGTTATTGTGCTTTATTATTATTGTGTGAAGCCGATGGCGTTCACACATATGTTATTGTGCTTTATTAGTGTGAAGGCGAAGGCGCTTATGTTATTCTACACCATTCACTTTATTAATGTGAAGGCGAAGTTTCAAGTTTAAAATTTGCGCAAAATTTCACAAAATTTCCTTTTTCACTTACTGTTTCTACATTTTTCAACCGATTCAACCCATTCCAAAGAATTTACATTCTTCCAGTTTGAAATTCACATCATTTAGCACATTCAAATCACATTGGGGACATTCCCAAAGTTGCCAAATTAAAAAAATTCACGTTTTCACGTTTAAAATTTGTGAAAAATTTTGCAAAATTTCACAAAATTTCATTTTTCACCTCTAATTTCTACATTTTTCAACCAATTCAACTCGTTCCAACTTTCAACCATTCATCTTTTGCCTACCTATTCCCACTTACAAAAAATCGTAATTTAAAATTTTGAAATTCACACCAAATTTTCCAAAATTTAGTTTTTCCCTTCTAATTTCTACATTTTTTAACCAATTTGACTTCTGTCAGAGGCCTCAGGTGGTGCGTGTTGGCGACAAAATCTCCGCCAGCGTCACGCTGAGCACGGGGGCCCCCCAGGGCTGCGTGCTCAGTCCATTGCTCTTCACCCTGCTGACGCATGACTGCTCTGCGACCTACAGCGACAACCGCATAGTGAAGTTTGCTGACGACACGACTCTGGTGGGTCTCATCACGAAGGGCGACGAGACTCGGTACAGGTCGGAAGTTGACCTTCTGACCACGTGGTGCAGGGACAACAACCTCCTGCTGAACGTCAATAAGACCAAGGAAATCATTGTTGACTTCCGGAAGGGTCACACAACACACCTGCCGCTGATCATCGACGGTGCTGTGGTGGAGAGGGTGAGCTGCACCAAGTTCCTGGGGGTGCACATCAGTGAGGACCTCTCCTGGTCCGCAAACACCTCGTCACTGGCAAAGAAAGCTCAGCGCCGCCTGTACTTCCTGCGGAAGCTCAGGCGTGCATGTGCTCCTCAGGCAGTCCTGTCTACATTCTACCGTGGCACCATTGAGAGCGTCCTCACCAGTTGCATCGCTGTCTGGGGTGGTAACTGCACTGAACAGAACTTGAAGGCCCTGCAGCGCATAGTGAATACGGCTAGTAAGATTATTGGTGCTTCGCTCCCCTCCCTGAAGGACATTTACACCTCCCATCTCGCCCGCAAGGCAACCTCGATTGCCAGAGATGTGAGTCACCCGGCTCACTCTTTGTTTGACCTTCTGCCCTCTGGGAAGAGGTACAGGAGCCTGCGCTCCCGCACCACCAGACTCGCCAACAGCTTCTTTCTCCAGGCTGTTAGGGCCCTGAACTCGCTACCCCCTTCTGCGTAGCGTGCGGCACTGTTGCGCTATTTTCGGGAATGTCTGCTGTACGCGCACTTGCTCCTTTTTTTTCCTGCTCCTCTTATTTATTTATTTATTGTTGTGTTATTTATTCATTATTTATTCAGCACGCTTTTGTTGTACTTGTTTACTTGTTTGTCTGTTGTGAGCCATGTCTTGTCACCGTGGGATAGGGGGGAACGAAATTTCGGTTTCTTTGTGTGTCTTTGGCATGTGGAGAAATTGACAATAAAGCTGACTTTGACTTTGACTTTGACAATTCAACCCATTCCAACTTTATTCACTTTGTTCACCTTATGCTTACCATATTCACCCCCTTCACCCCCACTTCCACTATGCTTACACAATTCAACCCTTGACCCCCACTTCCAGTGTGACGGCCATCTTGGATTGACCCTGAAGGCCTCTGAATAAACTCAGAATGAACTGGAAGTGCTCCAAATCAAACCGGAAGTGACCCCAACTAAACCGGAGGTGACCCCAAATAAACTGGAAGTGACCTCAGCTAAATCGGAAATGCCCTAAATTAAACCGGAAGTGACCTAAATGAAACCGGAAGTGCCCCAAATCCAACTGGAAGTGACCCAAATGAACCGGAAGTGACATTTTCAAACCGGAAGTGACCCAAAATAAACCGGAAGTGCCCTAAATTACACCAGAAGTGTAACACCAAATAAACTGGAAGTTACTCTAACTTCTACAATTTTTGTCCGATTCAACCCGTTTCAACATTTTAACCCCATAAGTGAACCTCCTGAACACGTATATTTAGTTTGAACCCGTGTATTTCATTTCGTTCCAAATTTTAAAAAAAATTGGCACAATTTTTGTTCTAAAATTGCTATTCATTCTCTATGGGGATTTAACATTTGCTCTAACTTGGACATTTTTCAACCGATTGATTCAACCCGTTCCACAAGTTTCAATTTCCCCAAAAATTCCAAATTTTAAATTTTGAAATTTACGCCTAATTCTCCAAAATTTTGTTTTTCACTCATAATTTCTACAATCAATCTAACCGATTGAACCTGTTCCAACTTTTAACTGTTAATCTTTTGCCTACCTATTCAATAAATCCACACTTACCAAAAATTCCACATTTTCAATTTTGAAATTCACACCAAATGTTCTAAAATTTTGTTTTCCCCTTGTAATTTCTAAATTTTTCAACCAATTCAACCCGTTCCAACTTTAAACATCATTCTGCAGCATTCTCCAAGTATTTATTCAACTTCTTCGCCTTCATGCGCAATTTCTCCAGAAATTGCAATTTCTAGTTGTGTGAAGTCGATGGCCTTCACACATATTTTATTGTGCTTTATTATTATTGTGTGAAGGCGATGGCCTTCAAACATAGTATGTTATTGTGCTTTATTATTAGTGTGAAGGTGAAGACCTATTGTTATTTCTGTCCTTTATTGTGTGAAGGCAATGGCCTTCACACATATAATATTGTACTTTATTGTGCAAAGGTGAAGGCCTTCACACATGTTATTGTGCTTTATTGCGTGAAGGCGAAGGCCTTCACACATATGTTATTGTGCTTTATTATTATTGTGTGAAGGCGATGGCCTTCACACATATGTTATTGTGCTTTATTGTGTGAAGGCGATGGCCTTCACACATATGTTATTGTGCTTTATTGTGTGAAGGCGATGGCCTTCAAACATATGTTATTGTTGTACTTTATTGTTGTGTAAGGTTGAATTTGTTTAGCATTACCTTGGCTTTTGAAATTAATTCTCAACTGTTATATTAGTATTGTTCGACAATAATACAAATGAGCAGCAGTGGTTCATATTATCACTGAGAAATTTTCCAAACAATATCCCGATCACTCAGTCCTTCAATTGACTGGTGATCTAATGTGTTACCACACCTCTCATCATGCAGGGACAGACTTCATTGCCCAACATGATGACAAATATAAAAAAGCAAATAGGTGAATGAATGACAATTGTGCCTTCAGGAGAGGGGCCAGCATGCGGGCTAGCATGGATGAGAATCTTTGAAACTTTTCAACCGTGCCTTGATTTTTATGTTTTGTTGTGTATTTTTTTCCTGTTCCGCTCTAGTAATAATTCACCCCGTGGTTGCAGAAAATCATATATAAAGCTCAAACTGAATATGAAAAACAGATGGACAGGCAGCTGCATGTGGACCTTGGAAAACCGGTCTGTGTAAACCATTACAAAAGCCTTCAGTGACACTCAACCAATACGCAAAGAACACAGTCTTCTCGTCTTTTCTCCCCCTTTGCTTCCTCACCATCTCTATCTCGGGACCGGTTGCTTTTTATATCCCACGTGGGTTTTTTCTCTTCCATTTCCACACGTCGGCTGTCTGGTTCTTCATTCACTCCTTTGTTCAGATCCACATTTTATGACATCCAAAAATTAGTAATTATTTAACAAAGCTTGTAAATACTTATGTAATATACTTTGTTTATAAGGAGAAATGTCCATTCCACAACACTTTAATAGTGTTATAATATACAACAGATTAACAAAATGATCTTTTACATATATTTTTCCCCAAAATAGTTATAGTTTTTGGCTATGCTTTATTTAATGCTCATTTTCACACATTTAATTGTAGATGGAGTAATGACTGAAGGCGCATGAAGACCAGCCTGAAAAGTAACAATCATCTATTCATCCATCCATTTGAATCCACTTCAGGTTACAGGGTTAGCAACTTAAGTATGGAGGTTCGGACTACCTCCTCCCAACCAGCTCCAGCTAGCTAGCTATCTACGGCACAGGTGTCAAACTCATGCCCAGGGGCCAGATACACATAGTTTTATGTGGCCCGTGAAGACAAATTGTGCATCAAATTACCGTATTTGCCCGAATATAAGATGATGTTTTTTTGCATTGAAATAAGTGGGGGTCGTCTTATATTCAGGGACTAGACATTATACCCATTTTCACTTGTGCGCAGCGGTAAGTTAAAGATTGCTGGTATCGACTGAGTATGTTGCTGTGATCGTGTGCATCTTTGACACAAAGTGAGTATTGATACTTCATTGTTAATACTGCCCACTGTTGTTCCGTTTGTCCGATCGCGGTTTGCTTCGTGTGCGCGCCGTTTGATTGACAGCTCCGGCGCGCTCCTTTAAGTTTGCCTCGCATCGTACGAGTAGCCGTTACTGTCTTATGTTTGGTGTGTTGCCGAGAGTATTTCATTTATGGTTACTTATTATATATTTTTTGCCAATAATTCAGTAAAGCAATCAAAACTGAAACACGTCTTCCTTCCTTTGTTCTGACTGACACCCGGAGGCGAAAAGAACATAACCATCCGAGCCAACCCCCTATACAGTCCTCAGGCTCCCCAACAATAGCGGTAGCAGTTCGCATTATTTTATTGCAATGTTTTTCCTTTTTCAGATTTGTTTCAAGACTACAGTTAGACTTCACTTTGATGGTTAATGCAGTTATCGCAATTTTGTTGTTTTATCACAGTAGATTGGTTTATTTACATTTCAAAAACCAGAAGCCATTCATTTACAAATGTGATTGCACTTTAGTTTACATATTTAAATGTTCAGATATTAAGATGTGATAGACAGTTTTTGCACGATTTGAATGAGGCAAAATAACATGCTTTTTCTCTCGAATATATTGTTATAATCATTTGTTTCAGATGTAATTATTTTCTGTATAAAAATTAAATTTGGTGTTCAAAAAGTCTTATTTCAAACTTGAGTCTTGAAAAAAAGAGGGGGTCGTCTTGTAATCGGGGTCGTCTTATATTCGGGCCAATACAATACGGGCTAAAATTGCAAATTGTCTTCATTTTTAAAAATATATTTTTACCAGGTTTTACTAGTCTGATTTGAAAATGAGTTATTTGTCATTTTGTTTTGTAGCTTATACTGTATATATTATGATGTGTTCATACATTTATTTGGATTATATAGGCTCTCTGAAAGAAACTATGACTACGATGCGGCCCGCGAAGAAAAATGAAATGAAAAATGACACCCCTGATCTACGGCATCCCACACCCCAGGTATCAACAATTGGTCTGGGGATTGCTGCCACCACAGGGACCCACCACATTACGGCTACAGCAACAGGTGAAGGCTTGGAACTCCCTTCTCTGGTTTATCAGAACTGTGAATTGATGGTCCTTCTGAAAGAGGATTCTCTCAGACTTTCCCAGTGAAGCCAATCCTTTTAGGCCTCACAGGTTGCACTTACACCACATTCTGAGCCAACAAGCCACCAGATGGTTGATGGTTCCAACCCTCTCTTCATCTGAGTGTCCAAGACATGCGAGTCCAAATTTGTGCATGTTTGTGTATGTGTGTGCACCCTGCATTGTCAAAACCAAAGTGGCTATTTTAATAATGTTTTGATTTGTTTCTTCTTTGAAAGATTCATATTACCTTGGGCAAAAGTGTGTTTAATAACCATCCATGCAATTGTACTCATAATAAGTAGTAATTATTAATAATTATATCAAGGATGGGCAACTTAACTGCTGGAGACCGCCACTATTTTTAATTTGTGCTACTGGATGTTAAACATTGTCTTCTGATGAGCCAAGGGATTTCAGCTGGGACTGGGTCTAACGTAAATTACTGCCATCTGTGAATATTACATTACCAAACTGTCCAAACGTCCATAGTTATTGTTTACCAACAACTCAGAATATGTAATTGTATCAAAATACGGAACATCTAATACAACCACAATTGTCATGACAATGAATTTAAAAAAATATCACATACGTACCCCTTTCTTTTTGCTCGCTTGTTGTCTGTTGCTGAGGGGCCGGAGTGTGGAGAAGTCTTGTTATCTAAGGAGTTTGGGGTCGGAAACCCTGTCTTTATGGCCCAACACTGAAGTCTTGTGTTGTGTATTATTTAGTGCCATCTACTGGTGACCCAATAGAACGCAATGACGTAAATACAAAGGGCATGCATTTTGAAGCACACACACTACGGTGCCACACATACTGTAGTAATGGATCCAGTCATTTTTCAAAGTTGCTATATTCGTCCTCTTCTGGGATCCAAGATGGCGGCGAGACATGTCAGTGAGGTGCGACCCATGTAATATAATTTTGAGATTAAGTGACCTACCATCACTTACAAAAATGTTGATGTAATAGGACACATTTCTAGTCTACAGCATCTTCTATGTTGGTGCTTCAGCTACATAAAGTTGATGTTTTTGGCTTGTTTTGGTCATCTGAGTATTGTGACACTCTTTGCTGTGTTTTAGTTCATTTATGATATTGTATGTTCTGAAACACGATTGGATGCGGAATTCTATGAAGCAAGTCTAAATAGTAAATATGAAATATTTCAAACATATTCAGAAATGATACACATCATGATTTCACTTTCTCAAACAAATTAAATTTATTTCCAAGCCCTCCTCCCTAATTCTTCTCATAACCCTTAAGACTCCATGTGGAAAGGGGAATAAAAGATGGAGAGCCGAGAGACTTCAGAAATTACAACAAAAGGGTGTGACAGGGAAAACTTTGTTTATCTGACAGTGTACAGAAATAGCATAGGGTAAACACAAGCTTTCATGGGAATTTCCTCAAGGAGTTATGTATGCTACTATTACTATAATCACAGCTAAGACTTCATGGTGTACCCATTTTCTCTTCATAGGATAACCAACATAGCATTATTCATTGATAAACATGTTATCTCAACACACACTGAGGTGAGGTGTTGTCTTTCATGGTCTCTACCAGTTTTATTTGTTTGCATCAACTAAATTACACAGCTGTGAAAGGAAACAAATCTAGAAATTTATTGAAACAGACAAAAGTAACAAATAAACTTTAACAAATAAATTAAACGTGAAAAATCTAATAAGACTGAATGCGTGTGTGCGCTTCCATCCTTTCATTATCTGTACCGATAGTTCACACAGGGGATGCAGGCTGCAGTAGCCTATCCCAGCAGTCATCTTGCAGCAGGCGGGGGGAGACTCTGAACTAGTTGCCACCCAATCGTAGGGCACACACACTCTGAACTGGTTGCCACCCAATCGTAGGGCACACATCCGCAAATGCACCCACACCTATGGGCAATTTGGAGTGCTCAATCGGCCTAACAAAGCAAGATTTTGGGATATAGGAGTTCTCAGGGGAAACCTACACAGGCACGGGGAAACTGCAAACTCCACACAGGGAGGGCCGGACGTGAATCGAACCGACGTCCCTGAACCGTGAGGCGGACGTGCTAACCAGTGCCCCACTGTGCTGTCCTGGAAGATTTGCAATTGAATTTAATTTGTTCACCTGAAAAGGACAGCCTAAGGAGCTGTAACAACTACAAAGTGCCTCTAAAATTCATATGCACATTCCTCCGTATGTCCACTTCTTTTCCTTTCGGCTTTTCGCCTCAGGGGTCGCCACAGCAAACCATCTGTTTCCATGGTATGGAATTAACAGACATCATGAGAAATTTTGGGAAATGTTTACGCCGGATGCCCTTCCTGATGCAACCCTCTGCATTTACCCGGGCTTGGGACCGGCGCAGGAAAGACACTGGCTTGTGCCCCCCTATGGCTGCATTCTCCTTATGTCCACTTAAAGCTGTAAAATTAATTTGAAATCCGGTCAGAATAACACTTTTGATTTTGTGGAAATGATAAAAGGTTTTGCGCATGGGCGCTAACAGTAAATCCAAAAAATAGTAAGTAAATCCAATGTATAGTGCAGAACGTGTTCATATTAGGATAGTAGGATGAAATGAACAAGAGTGGGACCACGCGTTTGAATTTTGGTGGCAATTATTCACCATTTCAGATACTAGGTGATGACAGAATGTGAAAAATTAAGCCAGGAAACAATACACATTACAATTCTTGCCTCCCTCTTTTTATGTAGAAAGGCTGAGGTAAAAGAAAAAAAAAACAGGAAGCCGCATATCATGGAAAATATACTTTTTTTGCTTTTAAAATCATTTTCTTCTCTGCCAATCTGCCAATCCTGATCCCTCAACAGTGTGGAAAGGCCTGCAGAGCATCACGGGCTTCAAGAACCCAAGGCCTGCAAATCAGCTAAATAGGTTTTACTGCACGTTTGAATGGTCCACACACACAGCAGCAATATCAACATACACACCTACCCCCACAACCCCCCTGTTCACACCTCCATCGTCGTTATCACCTACTCTCTCTCTTTCAGAAGCCGTGCCCCCACTCCAGATCCGCGAGGAGGAGGTGTGTCAGATGTTCCAAAGACAAAAGGTCAGAAAGGCACCGGGCCCTCTGTGCTGAACAACTGGCACCCACCTTTGCACGGATCTTCAACCGTTCCCTGGAGCTATGTGAGATGTCCTCGTGCTTCAAAAGCTCCATCATTGTACATCGGCCAAGAAGCCCACCATCACAGGTTTGAATGATTATAGACCTGTTGCCCTGACATCTGTGGTCATGAAATCCTTTGAGAAGCTAGTGTTGAGCCACCTGAAGGATATCACAGGCCCCCTGCTCGACCCCCTGCAGTTTGCCTACCGGGCAAAATGGTCGGTGGATGATGCGGTCAACATGGGACTGCACTACATCCTGCACCACCTAGACACCCCAGGGACGTACACCAGGATCCTGTTTGCGGACTTCAGCTTGGCGTTCAACATCATCGCTCCCGACATCCTCCACCAGAAGCTCATCCAGCTCGCGGTGCCTGCCTCCACCTGTCAGTGGATCACCAGCTTCCTGACCAGCATGTGAGGCTGGGGCCCATCACATCCGACACCCGGACCACCAGCACCGGCACCCCCCAGGGGTGCGTCCTCTCCCCACTGCTCTTCTCTCTCTACACTAACGATTGCTCCTCAGGCGACTCTTCTGTGAAGCTCCTGAAGTATGCGGACGACACCAGTCTCATTGGACTGATCCGGGACGGTGACGAGACTGCATATAGACAGGAGGTGGAGCGGCTGGTCCACTGGTGCAGCCAAAACCACCTGGAGCTGAACTGTGGAGATGACAGTGGACTTCAGGAGAGACCCTTCACCACTTCCACCCCTCACTATCCTCAGTAATGCCATTCCCTCCACAGACACCTTCAAATTCCTGGGATCCACAATCTCTCGGGACCTGAAATGGACCGGCCACATAGACTCTGTCTGGAAGAAGGCCCAGGAGAGGCTGTACTTTCTGAGACAGCTCAGGAAGTTCAACCTGCCACAGGAGCTGCTGAAGACCTTCTACACTGCCATCATCCAGTCTATCCTCTGCACCTCCATCACTGTCTGATTTGGATCGGCCACCAAACAAGACAAGCACAGATTGCAACAGACAATCAGGATTGCGGAACAGATAATTGGGATCAACCTCCCATCTATCCAAGACTTGTACCTGTCCAGGACCAGGAAACGTGCAAGCAACATCTCTACAGACCCTTCTCACCCAGGTCACAGTCTGTTCGAACTGCTCCCCTCCAGACGGCGTTACAGAGCGCTGTACGCCAAAACCAGCAGACACAGACACAACTTCTTTTCCTAGGCTGTCGCTCTGATGAACTCACACCACTCATAGCGTCTCAGGAACATCACTGGGCAATTATATCCTGTTCTCGCCACTTAAATGTTGTTAGTCACCTGAAGGTTGTTTGTCACTTAAATGTTGTACAGAGGCTGAGATCAACCAGAGTCAAATTCCTTGTTTGACATGCACAAACTTGGCCAATAAAGCTGATTCTGATTCTGATTCTTCTTGAGTCTCCAGGAGTGTAGATTACCAGAGCAACTGAAATAAACAAGGGGAGCACATTTGCAGTAGATATAATAGATACCCCTGAATAAGTAAATAAACAATAAACAAATTATACTAACATGTCAATATAACAAAAGAAATGATAGCAGACTTCATGTTAAACATGAGAAACCCAGATCAATTTGACCGTGAACGTAGCCTGTCCCCCATGTCGAGTTAAAATCTCTCACGGCATGGGGGAGAAACGATCCCCTCATCCTTTCCGTGGAGCAAGGGTGCCAACAGCCTGAAGCTATTACTCCGCTCGGAGACGGTGCTGTACAGTGGGTGGACAGGGTTGTCCTTGATGGACAGCAGCCTGGCCAACACCCGTTGTTCTGCCACAGATGTCAGATTAGGCAGCTCCGCGCCCACAACAGAATGCGCCTTCCTCACTAGTTTGTCTCGGCGAGGCATCTCTCTTCTTGATGTCCCCCCCCCCCAACATGCCACCGCAAAGAAGAGGGCACTTGCCACAACAGGTTGATAAAATATCCGCAGCATCACATTGCAGACGTTGAAGGATGCCAACCGCCTGAGGAGGTACAGCTGTCCTTTTTTGCACAAAGCGTCCACGTGAGCAGATCAGTTGACTTTGTCGTCCATCAAAACTCCAATATATTTACAGGTCTGCACCACCTCTGTTAGGTTCAGAATCAGCAAAAGGATCAGCAGACAAAAACCAGTGAGGCCGAACATTGAGTCTTTTCTCTCGAGGAGTGCATCCAGACTTACAGCAATCCAAAATACACTAAAGGTCCGTTAACACTCCTCGCTCTTTTTATTTAGGAATGCCCTACCCACAATGTGAGACTAGCCCCTGAGGTGGGGGGAAGCGTGGGCTTTGTCTCATGAGAAAAGAAACGAGATTCTATAAACAAAAGAAGTCGTAGACAAGATGTCATGAGAATCGAAAAGAGTGCAAGGACAAAACGCCATGTGCAGACATCAACAAAATAGTTTGAGCTATCAACAGCTTTCTTGGATTCCCAGAGATGTAGAAGGTCAGGAAGCTCCAGACAGCATCGTATGACTTGTTGTGTTCTGGTGGACGTCTGCAAGGCGAAACAGCAAGCATTCTGTGCAATAATTTTATTAATAAGTACTCATTAGGGAACGCATGATAACATATATATACAATTTATCTAACAATTCCCCCCTGTTTATCATAAGTTCCCGGAGACCAACACATCACCCATATGGCCACTTCAAAAAGATTTTCAGCCAAGGGATCACACTTCGCAAGAACTAACTTACACTCGGGAGGAAACTGAGTCATACTCGGCAAAACTAGGATCAGGAAACAAACCGGACAGGTTTACCACAATAGAGTCGCCGACCGGGTCGTCACTAGAGAAGGAACCCGCGTCGATCGAAAGGTCATCCCTTTGGAGCAACGGGAAAGTCTCAGCTGGTGGAGAGATAGCAGTTGTAATTAGCCTGTTAATTAGGGATCGGAGACAAGGAATGCAACAACATCCACACAAGGTCAAAATGGCAGAGAAAACGGCAATGGAGACCAGGGCAGAGGAAACCAGGGTGCGGTACTTTCCGAACACGTTCAACCAGTCGGTCCAAACCTCTGTGTTCACCCCACCGTGTTCCTTCATCTTCCCGTTCAAGGTCCGCAGGCCCTCAAGGGCCTGGGACAGGCTTCCGCCGGCTGCAGTATTATTTGGAATAAACGTGCAACATTGCTCACCGAACATGGCGTAGACACCGCCCTCTTTTGAGAGTAGCATGTCAAGGGCCATTCGATTCTGGAAAGCCATGAGGGAAGTAGCGGCCAGTTGGGAGTGGACCGCCTTGAAACCCGCCTCGGACCAGTTTCCAAGCCTCTGCACGTTGTAATGGACGTAGTTAATCCTGTCAACATTTTTGTTAATAGTACACCACCAACACAGGGCAGATTCAAAACCAGCTGCTATCTGATTCACCAGCTTATACTCATCCGGTACTCCTCTAGGAACACCAATGGCGTCTATGCCATTCGGCGTTTCGTTTCGTTCTCGGCCAGAATACGGGCACTACGGACTTGAGATGTTAGATCATAAGAGGACATCGGTATCAAATGAACAGGTAGCAATAGGGTTACCAAAGCGCAAATTCCGGAGCTGTTTAAAGGCAACCTATCATAAAGTTTGTTACTATTACACCAAAACCAAATATCACTACGAGCAATGGGCAAAAAAGGGGCAGCGACATTGGCCATGGACCCACACCATAGAGGAGGTAGGGCGCCGAGCTTCTCACCGGTACCAGGTAATCTAATACATGTAAAATTACCCTTAGCTACATCGGACGAAAAAAGGGGTTTATATTTTGTCATAGAGGCAACAGGGTAAACCTTATCCCATTTAAAACAATCATGAGTGGGTGAAATGGATGAGTTTAACATTAAAACAACAGCACACTTAGGAACTATATTTGCAGGTATGATTTTCAAAAAGAGGTCTTGGACCCATGCATGCAATGCAACTGGTGTTAGCCATCTTCGCGGCCTGCTCAGCCATAAGAAGCCAGTTGTTGGTTTGACCGCTTATCCCTGTGGAGGCTACAAAATAGCTGTCTACATCAGTGAGGAGCATACTTGTGATTTTTGCTCCTGCTGACAGGGTGTAATTATTTGTAACGGGACGGTCTGCGACCGACATTGTTTTATTAATGCAAATAGCAATAGGAAAGTGAGGATCGATACCAGAGGACCAAGCCCACAGCTGAAAACCCCAACAAGAAGTGTTAAACAAGGTGGCATTTGGAGGAAGAATTTGACCATCAGTGAGTGTAAGAGACAAAAGGAGGCTTTTGCCCTGATTTTTCAAAGTCACTCGTTTAGCAAAGAACACAGCCTCTTCACTGGAACCAGAGAGCGGGGTGACCATTTCGAAACCTTTCAAACTCTTCATAGGTAAAATAATAGAAGAAGATGTATTAGGAGCCACAGTAAACATTAATGACTTATTGTAAGTCCAAGACAAAAGCCATGGTACGCAAGTTGGAACGCAGACGGTTCCTGGAATACAAACAACCTGATCAAAAGGGGATTTAGTGTCGCGCTTATGTCTAGCAATTTTTCCCCCATGAGCCATATCAATTAGAATTAGCGTTGATAGCTGCCTGAGAGAAGAATGTTCGAGGCTCATGGTACTCTATCCATACAAATAAAATAACCCCCGAAAAAAATATAATGGTAACACAAACCAGCAAAAGCAACCAAAAGTACATGGTAGACTTTGCGCAGGCTACAGCCCGATTAAAGCACTCACCAAATGACTCTCTAATGCTCATATTTTGGATCTCCTCAGAGTCAACACCCTGAGCTTCGGGTTGGTGTCTTTGAAATTGGCTTCTGCTAGCTTTCGTGTCAACCCTGGATCTTGGCACCAGGATCAGGCACTATTACCAGACTTTGCTCACCTTCCGTACTTAGGTTGGGTCTGCAGAGATCACCTTTTTACAATGAGATAAATGAATCCACGTGTTGCGTTCGGCTATTTTCAAAGCATTAGGTGTCGTGAGTAGTACCAAAAAGGGACCTTCCCACTTGGGTGAATGCCAATTCTTCCTCTTGATACTCTTGATCAAAACCCAGTCTCCCGGTACCACTTTGGGGTCTTCCTGCGGAGAAATGGGTTCATCATCAGTGTTATTGGTTAGATTCTTTTGACGTTCCAACATTTTTCTCATGTAATCAGCTAACGTGGCTTCCTCGGGGATCTCCCATGTGTTCTTGAACTGAGGAAGCCTGTAAGGCCTTCCAAACATAGTTTCATAGGGAGTTAACCCTGTTGTACTTGTAATATTTATGTACATTTTGACCAGGTCTAAGCACTGAGTCCATGGTCGTTTGGTTTCTTCCATACATTTCTTTAATCTGTTTTTTATAGTCGCGTTAGATCTCTCAACAACTGATTGTGGACGATAGGAACAATGGTTCTTTAGATTTATGTGGAACATTCTCCCAATGTGATCTGATTTACAAAATGTGGACCATTGTCGCTGTAAATTTTTCTGGAATACCGTATCTTGGAATGATGTCTTTGCATAAGGCCTTTGCCACCGTGAGTGCATCAGCATGTTTGGTAGGAAATGTTTCTACCCATTTAGAAAATGCGTCTATTATGACCAAACAATATTCTTTCCCTTCACATTTATGTACGTAATTGGATATAATCCATATGTATTGTCTGAAACGGATACAACGGAGTCGGGAATTTCCCTCTGAGGTCTTAAATTGCCTTGTGGGTTATGTTTAGCACAGATCAAACACGCTCTGCAAAATTGTTGTGAAAAAGCTGCAAAGCCGTATGTTGTATAAATAGCCTCAACTTGTTTCACCATACCCCCCGTCGAGACATGGGTGACCCCATGACTCGAAATAGCAGCCCATTTGAACAAGTTACGAGGCAAGACAGGTTTGCCCAAAGGTCACACAAAAAGACCAACAGTGTTTTTAGTTGCACCCCGTTTTTCCCAAGAGAGCCGTTCCTGGGAGGGGCTCTGAGACTGCATGTCAAGCAACACATCAGGGGAGATGTGTGACATCGAATCATGAGCTGTGAGAGACGAGAGGACATGGAGCAGGCCTTCTGCAGCGGCCTTCGCGGATTTGTCAGCAAAAGCATTACCGAGAGAAACAGGATCAGAGCACGCAGCGTGAGCAGCACATTTGCAAACCGCTATCTTTAAAGATAGCTGGACAGCGTCCAAAAGTTGAGTCAGTAATGTGGAATGGGTGACGGGCTTCCCTGCAGAACTTATCATGCCACGGTTGCTCCACTGCTGAGCAAACACGTGCACTGTAGCAAAAGCATACTGACTATCAGTCCAGATAGTGACGGATTTGTTTGCAAACAATTTGCAGGCCCCAGTCAAAGCAATGAGCTCAGCGGCCTGTGCAGACATATTGGATGGCAGTTTAGCAGCCTCCAAAACCACGTCGGCAGTAACAATGGCATACCCAGTAAGGGTCACACCAGATTCATTTTTCTTAGAAGACCCATCAACAGAAACCACATGACCATCTGGCAGAGGCGTATCTTCCAAATCAGGCCGAGCCTTTGCAATTTGTTGGGCAGCATCGACACAATCATGGAATTCGCCGTCGTCAGGAAGGGGAATGAGAGTGGGAGGATTGAGTGTCTCGCATCTTTCAACGGTCAGGTGCGGCTGAGACAGCAACGTAGCCATGCAGGAAAGATGACGTGCAGGCGACAGATCACTCACTCACTCACTCACTCACTCACTCACTCACTCACTCACTCACTCACTCACTCACTCACTCACTCACTCACTCACTCACTCACTCACTCAATCAATCAATCAATCAATCAATCAATCAACCACACAGGTGTTAACTAATTCGCAATTGCATTGCAAGCAATTTAAACTCTAATGGAATATGTGGATGTCCATATCCGTTTCATCAAATTCCAATCCAACTTTACTTTCGTATAAAGCACAGGTGTCAAATTGTGCTTCATATTCATGTGCCATTACTCGAATTGCAAATTATCTTCACTTTTAGTAATATGTTAAATTTTAAATATTGGACCAGTTTGTACTTGTCCGATTTGAAAGCGAGGTACTCGTCAGCTTGTTCTGCAGCTCCCACAATATGAGGCGCTCACACATCTACTCGGGTATGACAGTCATACCGGCCCTCCAAAAGAAGCCATGACTAAACCGCGGCCCGCGAACAAATGAGTTTGACACCCCTGGCACAAGGGCCTTCTCATTGATCAATCACGTATCTTAAATCATGCTTTTCCTCCTTTGAAGCGACTATGTACTTCAAACCCAAACGGCACCATTTTATAGGGAAAAAAATTGTCGAATTTATTCGTTGTCGACATAATACTGGTCGCAAATTTGCATGTAGAGCATTTTTGAGTTGTTGATCATAGACATCAGTTGAACACTCTTTCTGGTCTGTGTCTAAAGTCTTCAAACAACTTATCTTGTTTTTGTTTAGTCCGGCCAATGTCTGTGTAATTTGCTCTACGTTGAAATTTTATTTTTATCCTGCAAGAGTTGGTCAATTTGTATTTGTAATGGCACCCCGTTATATTCCAATGGACGGCCCTGGAGATCAAAAGGACTCCAGGTGCCTTTAACGCTTGCCCAATGTTTGGTTAAGGATGCCATGAAAACCTGTTGTACTTCATCACCTCTCAAATTATAGGAAGCAATGAGTTGTTTAATTTGGGGTACAAAGACGGAAAGGATGGTTCGCTTTGCCGTGCCACAACATCTGTCTCTGTAATTTGATCATTTTTCTCATTTTCATTCATCACATTCTCAGCTGCGGGTCTTAGCGAGCTCGCGCTGACACTGTGTCATCATCTTCCTGTCTGTGCAACAGCAAGTTCTTTTTTATCTTTTCTTCGTCCTCCTTATCTTTCAATTCTCCTCTCATCTGGGAAAATGAGAATATAATTTTGCTTTTTAATTTTTAATTTTAAGTCTTGCAAAATTGCTATATCCTTACTGCACCGAGATAAACTGTTAAATATATCTTTAAAAATAAACAAACAAAAACAATCTATGCTCCTGCAGAGACTCTTCAAAATGGGACCCAAATGTCAAATCAACCCTCCTCCTTCACTCTCACATTTCTTTTTTTTAGAACAGTCTACTTAGCTAGACACTGTCATATCATACTAAATAATAGCCTGGAAATTAAATATAATGTTGTTGCTGTGGTCCCTCAAAACATGTGACTAGAATTTGGACAATTACTAACCCCCATCAATCGACAAATTATCTCCTCACTAAAGTCCCAGCCTGTTAACCTATCTGCATCAAGAAGACATTTGCAATGCAGGGGATAAGAGAATAACAAGGAACACCTTAACAATAAACAAAATAAACCCAAACCACAATAAAAACCAAATAAACTAGGCCCATGACCTATGTAGACCAACAACGTGCAGAGAGGGGGTCAGTACTCCAAATATTTCCCCATTAAAATTTAAGCCTTTTTGTGTAGAGCACCATTGATTTCTAATCATTGACCTAATTTTATCCTTAATTCAATCCCAGTCACGAATGCCCACTACTTAATACTTTACTTGGTGTCCTTTTGATAAAAAGTGCCCCCCTTGCAATGTTGTTTTTAACTCTAAGTGATTCAAATCTTTGACTTGTCCTTACATGTGTCCTTGTATAGTCTTATGTCATAATCAATCAATAATTCCTCCTAAATTTAAAATCTGCAATCATAATTTAATTTTATCCAATTCTACAATGTATGTTCTCTCTTACTCTCACATTTTTATGAGGGCTGGGCACTCTCCTCGTTGGACGAGTTTCTGACCACAACCCTCAGATTATTCTATCATTTCTAATTTTTACATTTAACAATGCAAATCTGATAAACCATTGTCTAGCACACCGCTTTCGTGCACCAATTTAACGCAATTCCATCCTTTATAACGAACTGATACACAAAGACAAACATACACAGAAACAAACACACGGGCCCACAACATAGACATGACAATCTTCCCAGCTGATAACAAGGGTGGGGGGAGCAACTGAAGTGCGGAGAGCCTCGCCACCGCCACGTCGCATAATGCAACCCCCTCTGTCCAAAATATGCATTTGTCAAGATATTTTACATTTTCGGGGTCAACTTCTTCCATCAATTTCCAATCTTTGCATTTTAATTCATGTCGGGGCAGCGGCTTTTGCTTGCTATTTGCTGTCCCCATGGTTTATTTGTTTAGTTTACGGAGTTGGCAATTTGAATGGCACCTACAGTGTCCTAAAGCCAACTTTATTCACCGGACAGTGGTAAAATATTCAATGAGTGGTAAGTCTCCTTTCCTCTGCTTTTACACAAAACCACTGTTTACATAAAGGGGAGCTCAAATGAGATCACTCTCAGTCAAACCATACACACACACACAATGCGCATCCTTATCGTCTCACAGGCAAGCAGGGGAGCCCGCCCTTCCGTGGATTTTAACAAACTCTAAACTCTTTAACCTTCCTATTGTGTAAGAAAAACTTATTTTTGCCTTTTTCTTAAAGTAGATATAAAACCTATCTTTTCATGGATAAAGAAGCCAAACCAGCTAAACAAGAGTTAAGAAAAAACACCCCAGATGGCAGCAGAAAGCTAACACATTAGGAAGGTTAACTAGGAGGCCCCACGACACCTCAGCGGAATTTAACTGCTCCAAATTACCTGTACTTCTTTAGAAAACAGAGGAGTCCGCCCTCCCATGGAATTTAACTGACTAAGTCAGGGGACTCCATCATCCCAGCGGAATTTAACTGTTTCTAATTGCACTTGATAGGGTCTAGAATTGTCAAGGTTTTAAGTGACCTCTTGTCACTGCACTTTCATTACTTTCAACAGAATCAAGATTCGTACTCACAGTCTGCTGGGCCTTCTCCTCGGATGATCTCGTCAACCACCCCGGCGTCCAACCGACTGATCGAGACAGCCCCGTGAAAAGGGTTTCTCTATCTATATGCCTTGGCCAAGGACTTTTCCTGCGTCAAAAAGTCGGCCGGAACCCCGAAATAGGTCTATTGAGATCCGGGACGAGCCCCCAAAAATATGTTAGGTTCAAAATCAGCAAAAGGATCAGCAGACAAAACCAGTGAGGCAGAATGTTGAGTCTTTTCTCGCGAGGAGTGTATTTCGGGACTGCTGTAAGTCTGATTGCACTCCTCGCGAGAAAAGACTCAACATTCTGCCTCACTGGTTTTGTCTGCTGATCCTTTTGCTGATTTTGAACCTAACAACCTCCACTCAGACTCCATTGATGGTCACAGGCTCCGGACGAGGCCTGGGCGTCCTGTAGTCCACCACCAATTTCCCAGATTTGGCGGTATTTAGGTGCAGCTGGTTGGAGTCACACCAAGTGGTGAAGCGCCGGACCAGGCTTCTGTACTCCTCCTGTACTCCTCCTCCCGTCCATCCCTAATACAGCCAGCAGTGTCATCTGCACACCTCTGCTCATAGCAGGATTTAGAGTTGTACAGGAAGTCAGAGGTGTAGAGGGTGAATCGGAAGGGAGAGAGCACCGTTCCCTGCGGTCCTCTCACGCTGTTCTTCACCGTGCCTGACCTACAGCCTTCCATGCGCGCATACGAAGCTCTGCCGGTCAGGTCCATGAGCCATGCCCTCAGGTATGAGCCCATGCCCATCACCAACATTTTGTCTCTCAGGACCATAGGCTGAATGGTGTTAAAGGCACTAGAGAAATCCAGGAAAGTAACCCTCACAGCCCCTTTTCCCTTGTCCAGGTGAGAGAGAGAGAACGATGCAGCATTCTCCACCCTCACCTTTTCCTGATACGCGAATTATAGAGCAGGGATTGTCAAGTGGTGGTCCGTGGCGGTACTGCAGGTGGTCTACGAAATTGGAATTGGAAAATAATCTTTTTTTAAAGTGAAATTTGTTTTTTTAAACTTCAGCAGACGAGAAGAGACCCCGTCTGGACCCGCAGCCTTTCCGGGACGAAGTCTCCTCAGCTGTCCACGTGCACGTTTTCTAAAGTCAGCATGACAATGAGCTAAGACCCGATAAAGCATTTTGAGATGCCAAATAAGACGATGAGGTCTGAAAGTATTTTAAACATTTTATAATATTATCACTAAACAGTTTGTTAACAGTCAGCATAACTATTTTGGAGATTAAATATAGCCCAAAAATGTGTAAATTACGTGTTTGATGGGAAATCTGATGGGAGGGGAGAACAACGCCATAGTGACAGCGAAGGTGATCACTTCATGACTGAGACACCCCGGGATGGGGAGCCGAGACAGAAAGGCCATCGTGTGAGTAACAGATGCCCAAGGATGTTGATGAGACCTCAACTGACATACCTTTAGAGTTGCAACATTGGCAGGCTACTATATAAGTGTGTGGACAGCAAGAATAGAACACCGGCTTTTTTACTCTGCCCGTATGCGGGCATGAGCTTCGGTCCAACGCTGTACACTTTCCTGAAACGAGAGAATCAATTTAGGCATAGACAATCTGTATAAATTTATGCCGCGAAGTGTGACTGACGCACTCCCCATTGAGGAAATCGAACAATAAGTATATCCAGGTAACTGTTAGAGATTTGCTCACTCCAACTTATTTTGCAAGAACCACAAGGTAGACAAGCAAGTTCTTTTAGACACCTGCAGGTGGAGAGTCCATTCGTCGCTGTGCGTGCAGCGATGTTCGAATAGCGCTCTGGACTCTCCTTCCTGCAAGAGAATATTTATTAAGATAAACAGAGTGGGGGTATGAGTGGGCTGAATAGAAAGCCCTTGTCCTCTAGTCTAAACATCTCAGGGGATGTTTTACGATCTTGTGATAAGGAGGACAAGGTAAGGTATTTATTACCTGTTGCATTCCAACATAATCCTATGATAAAGATAACCTGGAAAACCCTAACATCTCCCTCCTGTTTTATCATATGATTATGCTACCCCAAACAACAAAGACAAGTAAGAAAAAAACACATATATATGTATAATGAAGAACGAAGAATAGGAAAAATAAAAACAACAAACAATGATAGCAACACTTTCCAGTGAAGATGAGGCATTACCTTAATACCCCAGATCAAACTTATTGTGTAAGCGAAAAACCTGCTGGCCAGATGTTATTAGCAGGAAAATTCTTACACGGTCCCTTTGCCTTAAGGCGACCAGAATGCTATCAATAAAAACAAAAAGAAAAACAAAGAAACAGTACATCATTGTATCCATCACTTGCGAAGCATTTTCGATGGTCAAATCATCAAGTTTCTGTAAAACATGCTCAACAGAACAGCATCTACGCAATCCATGTTTCATTATCGTCATCACATCCGTCATCTCTAAGAAGTTGTATATGAACTTGGGCTACAGTAGAGGACACAAACTTCGACACAGCAGACTTCAAACATGGGATAACGCAGGACGTAAACAAGCACAACACCACCAGCACAACAAGCACAGGAGACAGCAATTTCAAAAGCAGTTGCCACCAGTTGCCAGAGAATAGCCACGAAAAGAAATCAAACTGATGTGGGACCTTGTCATTAGACATGGCCTGCTGTAAGTTCTTCAGTGAATTCATGGCGTCGTTGATGTGGGTGTCATTTTCTCCTGGTATGTATTTGCAACAGGAAGTCCCAATGATGTGGCACACACCACCTTGTGCTGCCGTCAACAAGTCCAAAACCATCCTGTTTTGCAAGACCATCAGTCTAATAGCCTGAATCTCTCTATTTTGTTCATCGTTGATTTGCAGTGAGAGATTCACAAATGATTGAAAACGATAGTTCAGTGTCTCGATGAAGAGCGATAGTTTCCCAACCCCAATCTGAGGAAAGAGCGCAAGGACAACTTTGTCTCCGACGGACCATATTTTATGGTCGTCTGGAACGTTTGCACACCAGACAGGGTCATGAGGGTCGAAGGTTGCAACTGCCCTGCGTCGACGTCCAGAAGAGTTGTGTGCTTCTGTCAGCTGATGATGTCGTATCCTGTAGGTGTGGTCTGTCACCCACACTGGTGCACACACTCCTGTCCAGTTGGCGGGCAGCATCGGATAAACCTGAAATGGCTCTCTTATCTTGACACTCATCAGTGATGTCCAAAGCTCCCATCCAGTTTCCTCCTGTCGAGCAGTCGTCGTTAATGCAGACGTGGGTCACGTTACCGTGGATGTAACGTGTAATTCACTCCAGCTGGTCTCTCTGTGTAGGCCACTTGTGGTATTGTTCATCCTCTAACAGTCACATTGAGATTTGCCCAGAATAGCTGATCACAGGCACTGTCTGCAAGTCCAGGGCGGTAAGGGTCAGCATCTTTGACTGTGACAGCACGGTGTTGATATCCAACTCCTGGATGCCGTGTCCCTGTAAAACAATGCTCTAGACTTTCCTGCTACGTTTCACACAATAATAATGATGAGTAAATCATCAGATACCTCTCGTGCATACACTCCAACAAACGTTAAGTAGATGTGAGATAACTTGCATGAAGTCTACTTAACTAAACATTGAGTAAATATGGGATAACTTAAAAACTGTCCCGGTCAACAACAATTCGTAAATAGAAACTACAAGGCATAATAGATAAAGAACTTCTCTTTAGCTAGACAAAGAACAAAGGTGTTCTGTTCATAAATAGTGAGGGCCTCTCACAGATAAGACAAGGAAGGGAGTATAAGAACTCCCTAAAACCTGGCAGATGTGTTGGCCTTGAGCGAAGGTATGAGACCTCCGGTTCAGGCCGGCCAACGCTTCTACAAAACTAATTATCCTGACATTTCCCCACTGTTTATCACATATTTGCTGAAATTCACACATCACCGTAAACAACCCCTTTTCTCGACTCTCAGTCGTCGGATCACATTCATGAGGACAAATATGTTTACACCAAAGGATAAACGTTGCGATGTCATTATTCAGAATCCCATGGATCTGGGAAAAGTCTGGTAACACAGATGCAGGAATTTTGCCATCAACATCATCATGTTGCCGCTCAGACATTAGGTATATCTGAGCAATCTCGTCCTCCATGGGCAATATTACTGTAGTGGCGAGACAATTAAACAGAGCACGAAGACACAATATGCAACATCCATACAAGGTGAGCATAGGAGCAACACTGGAACTGATGGTAAAATTGAGGACACAATGGCGTTATACTTCCCAAAAGCATTCATCCACTTGTAGTGCTCTTTCATCCTCGTTTTGAGGGATCGCAGGCCTGCAATCCGTCAGGCTCCCATCAGGGGCGGTGTTGTTGGGGATGAAGGTGCAGCATTGTTCTCCAAACATTGCGCAGACGCCTCCTTTCTCAGACAAAAACATATCATGAGCATTGTGGTTCTGGATCGACATTAGGGAAGGCGTGGCTAGCTGTTTATGCACTGCCTCGAGCCCCGCTTGTGTCCGTTTGCCCAATTTCTGCATGTTGTAATGGATGTAATTTATCCTGTCTACGTTCTTGTTCATCGTTCACCGGCAGCAAATGGAGGACTCCCATCCCGCTGCAATTTGGTCATTTAATTCTTATTAATCAGGAACTCCTCTAGGGACTCCAATTGCATCAATTTCGGTCAAATCATCGTCGCCTCTCAAATTTAAAGATTTTGGTTTTTACCAGCTTTTTTCCCAGATCTTGGCATGTTGATGTATATACAATTTCGCTTGACTACATTCTCTGAAAGCAATGGCTTCTTTTTTTTCTTTTTTCTCTCAATGGATATTATATAGACTGCTCTGTCACACACTTCACAATCCAGTAGACGTGACAGATTTCACATAATCTTTGGTCAATGGCAACGGTACAACATAAATAATCGGTCGCAAATCCATACATATGACATATTCAATTTTTTTTTTTTCTTTGCAGCTTGTTTTGCCATAAGCAATCAATTGTTTCTTTTTTCAGTTACTCGTATAGTTAGTTACCTGAAACAAATTATCCACATTCATTCTAGATATTCATCCCATTCTTTATCATCTACAGAGGTTGTTGACAAAGTACACGTATAAACATCATACTTTCATGGCAGTCCAGATCCGACACAGCAGATCATCCTGCAAAGGTCAAATTGATCTTTTAAATTGGAGGCATTCAGTGTTTTTGTTTTTGTTGAAACAAGCTCTACAAAAAAAGAATTGTTTTGTTTTGAAACTGTTTTGAATATGAATCAAATCCATATCTTGTATAAAGCTGACTGACCTGCCCCACTATCCCTCCTCTTGAGCCATGTGACACGCACCATGGCTCAATATTGCTCACCATTTGCATAGGTTCTTTGGTGGGGTAGGTCATTTATAGATGCCATTCTCTAATCTTGCCCCTTTTTTTTTTTTTTCCCATAATTGAATTTCACTCTATGGACTTTGTCGCTGCACATCTTTAAAAATGTTTCAGTGATTTAATCTGCTTCTTGTGTGTATAAAATTTGAAGTGTCTTTTGCGCTGCAGCTTTGTGGTTCTGTCTGCAAGCTTGTTACCTGTTGACACCTTATGAGTCTCGTGTGTGTGTGTGTACTGCACACGTGCACATAGCTACTTCTCGTGGCAATTGGACTGTTTTGACAACTAGCTTAGCAAGTAAATGGATGCCCTGCCCGAATGGGGAGTGACTCAGCTAGCAAATGATTAGACATTTTCACTTTCTTGTAGTTTCTTTAGTTACTTTTCAATCGTTTTCTCATTGTTTATCACAAGAATCTTAGAAATTTGAATACGAATCAAAACGTATGTTTTATTTTACTCAATTGTATGATTTAGAGAATCAATATGTAGTAAAGTGTTGTATTACTACATATGATTTCATCATCTTTTAATTTGACTTTCTTTCCAAAACGCTTCTTAATTTCTCAGTTCACACATCTTCTACATGTGTTACTGGTTCTCCAGTTTTTTCTCTAGTTAACTATCAATCCAAAAGCTACGTTTTCTTTTTAGCATTCAACCTGCTCAAAATCACTCTTTCATCAAAGTCGCTCTACTAATTTTCTATAGTAGTCGCCAACGACTTCAACCATTCAACCTTTCATTCAGGCAATCATTCATCAATGCTTATCATATGCATCTCACACAGTCTCCAAAAAGGAGTCATACTATCACATTGGTCCCAATTCATCCAAGCTCACCACACAACATTCATATATCATTTTCAACTGAGGTTTCCTGGTAGAACAATCCACCAATTCAAAAATGACTTAACTAAAACAAACAACTGGCAAATTAATCTGAATTTTTTCTTTGTTTTTAAATTTGAAGAACTCAATCTCTCAGATTTAGCTTGCATTTAGAATTTTGCATAATCTTATAACACAACCAATCAATTATTCCTATTAAATGTAGCATTGCAAAATCTTAAATTCACAATTTAGCTTCTCCCAATTCCTGAAAGCATGTTCTGTTGTTTTGTTAACTCCGAATTTCTCATGAGGGCTTGACACTAACATGCACTAGTGTGGATTAGTTTCTGCTCGCAAACAGATTTCTCTCTTTTTCTTTCATTTTTATCTGTCAAAATTGTTTCTGTTCTGCAGTGTAAATTGAATAGACAACAGTCTAACAAATTTCTTTATACTAAAAGTTTAGCCAATCTTCATCAACTTAACACATACGCACACACATGCACAGCTCTCGCGTGCGGAAGGTAGGTCTCAGCAACAATGATTCGTCACAGGCTGGCCATTTCCTGTGGTCGATCATGAGCTGGTCCCTCCCATGCACACGAGGACAGCACATTCTAATTTTATTTATTTATCTTCTAGAAGCAAGTTGCATTTCTTTACCACTTGATTTGCATATTTTAACTTCAGTGTAACACAATTTGATCCCTATTCATTTGTAATTGGGCCTACAAACAGCATTGTCATACTTCTTGTGTGGACAGGGGCTCTAACAATCTAAAACGATTTTTGATAACCTGACAATGACATGTTTTGCTGTCATATGGGAGAGGTTTCAGATCTTTTAAATTTCGATGCATGATTTGCATAGGACCGGAAACTCCTCTTGCCCCTTGCTTGAGCTGCGGCCTTGCACCTGCTCACAGGGGCCTTATTGTCTCCTGGTCTGACAAACACTTGTGACCGCATCAGTTTTCATCTTTCTAGCTTTTGTCTCTTGAATTCATTCTCATCCCTTTGTGAAGATTTCAACCACACTCTAGCACTTTTACCACTTCTTCCACATTTCAAATTTCCTTGTACTCCATACATTTTCTTCCACTTCAGCATCTATTGCATAGAAAAGAAAGAAAGAAAGAAATCTACTTGCCATGAACTTCTCGTTTTAAAGAAGAGCAGAGCAAGAGATTTACCGTTCTTATTTCCCATCTTAATTTTAGTAGTTTAAGGTTTTACAATTATTTTTTCAATTTTTTTTTCTTTGAGGATCCTCAATGCAGGTTTAAATTGACCTTTCGACAGATTACTAGCCTGTTTTATTGCCGTGGATAAACGCTAGAACTGCTTTTTAGTCAATTTATCCTACCAGTCACACACTTAATCACACAAACTCCAACGCTTTTTTAGGCCTATCCAGGGATGGGTGTAAAACCCTCCCAAACAGCTTTGGAAAAACGGACAAAAGAAAAAAATCTACGCCCTTCTTCAATTAAGAAAAAGAAGCTCTGTTTTTATTAGCCCGTTTCTTCCACTGGGACTTGAACCCAAGCTGTTCTTTGGCTTGGAAAAACATACAAAGAAAAATCTACGCCCTTCTTTGATTAACAAAAAAGAAGCTCTGTGTTTCTTAGCACGTTCCTTCCACTGGGACTCTAACGCAAGCCAGATCCCTCAGCTCGGAAGAACAGACAAAGAAGAGTCTACGCACCTCTTCGATGAACAAAAAAGAAGCTCTGCTTTTCTTAGCCTGTTCATTCCACTGGGACTTGAACCCAAGCTGGCTCTCGTGCACCTCTACATTTTACGCGTTACACAACAACACAATCACACAACTTCAGGCCTTTAACTTATTTGTCCCCTGGTTCGTTGCACTGCCGGGTCCCGTCAATCCACCTCTGTCAGACGAAGGCAGACCTAAGATGCTGGCCCAGCGAAGAATTCTCTTCCCAGGACTTTCTCCTCCAGGTCCTCTTAATGGACGCTGGCTTGTCGACAATGCAGCACGTCCTTCTTCGTCAGACAGATAGCGGGTATGAGGGATCCCGGGTTTCGGCACCAAAATGTTAGAGATTTGCTCACTCCAACTTATTTTGCAAGAACCACAAGGTAGACAAGCAAGTTCTTTTAGACACCTGCAGGTGGAGAGTCCATTCGTCGCTGTGCATGCAGCGATGTTCGAATAGCACTCTGGACTCTCTTTCCTGCAAGAGAATATTTATTAAGAGAAACAGAGTGGGGGTATGAGTGGGCTGAATAGAAAGCCCTTGTCCTCTAGTCTAAACATCTCAGGGGATGTTTTGCGATCTTGTAATAAGGAGGACAAGGTAAGGTATTTATTACCTGTTGCATTCCAACATAATCCTATGATAAAGATAACCTGGAAAACCCTAACAGTAACCAACATTGTTAAGCACAAATTAATATTCCACATGCATGTATTCTAAAATGACACTATCAGTAAACATCGTGTCTCAGCCTGCTTGTTTTAGAAGGTCAGAATGACCTAGACGTTAACATCCGATAAAGAAGTCTGAGATGTGCTGAAGGAAGAGGAGGTCTGAAAGTATTTTGAACATTTGATAAAACTATCAGTAAACATTTCTCACAGTCAGCATAACTTTCTGGAGACTGAATATAGGCCAAGACTGTGGGAGAGGCCGCTGGAGTTACGTGTGTGGAGGAAATCTGACGATGGGGAGGATAACTCCATGGTGACAGAGAAGTCGTCGCCTTGGTGACTGAGACACCCAAGGATGGGTAAGCCCAGATGCCCAGATGGCTGGAGCATAGCTGCATGTTAAAAGAAAGGCCAGAAGGGGGGCGCCGAAGGATGTTGATAAGGAAGCATCAACCCACATACTCAGTATAATTCTAGCTTTGTCAACCAGATATATAAACATGAGGACTGCAGAAGTTAGATACCGCCTATGTGACTCTGCCCGTCCACGGTTGTGAGCTTTGTGTGTCATAGAAAATGGTCCAGCGCTGCACAACCTTCCTAAACCCAGAGGGCCACAAGAAGAATCTGAGAAAATATAAGCCACCTCTTTACACATGTTTTTTTCTGTGTGAATACCTTCCATAAACAGAAGAAAAACAAACATGCATTAAGTAAGTTGGGCATAGACTCTATTTATTACTGTGCACTACCCTAAACAACCACGTCAGACTTTATTCCCAACACTGTGAATGCCTATCTTGTGCCCTTAGTTGTTGTTACAGTGTATGTCTCGCCTCCTAGTTTACTAAGTTATTGGAGTTTAGTTAATTTAACTTTGCCACTGTCCACTTTATTGTAAATGTCAATTAGTATTAATTAGGTAGTTAATGTTAGGATATGTCTTGTCAGAATGGATGGATGGATGGATGGATGGATGGATGGATGGATGGATGGATGGATGGATAGATAGATAGATAGATAGATAGATAGATAGATAGATAGATAGATAGATAGATAGATAGATAGATAGATAGATAGATAGATAGATAGATAGATAGATAGATAGATAGATAGATAGATAGATAGATAGATAGATAGATAGATAGATACTTTATTGATCCTGGGGAAACTCAGGAATCAGCAGTTACATATAGAAACACACACACAGATATATAAACAGATAGACAATAAAGCTTGATATTACTAAATAACAAAAAGATCAATAATAAATAACAAATACATAAATAAATTGATTAAAAATCATTAGATAAACAATAAATAGTGTCACGATGTGTCCGATTTTATGCTGTCATCACCTTTGTATTTCTGGAACATGTGAAGAATTGACAATGAAACTGACTGGGCTATTTATTCACAAATGAAGAAAAACTAATAGAAAATTAGAAAAAATACTATTTCGTGAAATTTTAAGGAATAATGTTATATTGGGATGTATTATAGGTCTGTCAATCATCGGTCTTTGTGTATTTGGAAAACTATTAATGTCGTTCACAATGGTTACACTGTTAGACTACAAGATAAATATTGTTCTGTGCCCAAAAAACAATTGAAGGATGACAGAATATATCGCACATGCGGCAAGGCGGACAATAATTCTGACATGCCATACTTTTGTCATTGTGAAGCGTCCCAGATGCCAGCCGACCAATCATTGAATGTCACAATTTAGTTAGACTTGATTTATTTACTAGCTAATTTTGTGAATCATTTACCCATCCAAATTATGTCAAATGTAGAAGAGATTCCCTAAATAGACACACAGATGCAAATAGCCTGTATAGGTCTATCCTTTTTCAGTGCAAAAAAATATATATTCCGCCAAAGCAGTGGTCACGGAGTTGCTTCTTGGTTATAATGGTGGTCCCTTGGACAAAACCAGTTGAGAACCCCTGTCTTATGACACATAATATTTCACAACTGTAAACAACTTTGTCTTCTTCTCTTCTCTATTTTTGGCAAGACAGCCCAGTATCCAGTGTCCATTAAGAACCTCTCTCTCCAGAGTTCATATTTAAGAGTATTTTATCAACTCCTTGTGGCTTGTGGGAGAAAAATGTTGGTTCTTAATGAGGTGAAATATTTACTTTTTTCCAAAACCCAAAAGCAAATGTGTCACAACTCGTCCCCGGTTGCTTTACTATGTCTATATGTTACCATGGTTTCTGTTCGCATCGACCCTCCCCTCCTGTGTTACCTCAATCAATGTAATCACAGTCACCTGCCTCTTGTTACCTGTCTTGTATTTAAGTCCTGTCTGCCCCTCACTCCCGTCGGATCGTTGATGTCTTCTTGTTTCTTGGTTCCTGTTTTTCTGTTCTGTCTGTTAGCCAACCCTGTCGGTCAGTCCCGTTGTTTTGTTAGGAAATTATGTTAGTTTGCCGGTTCTGTTGGTCTTGTTCCCCTCATCCTCCCTTCCAACTACCTTTTCCGTTAATAAACCCTGGTCCAAGCTGCATTTGGTCGCCCTGCTCCATTCCGATCCTGACAAAATGATCCGGAAGGAGGAAGCAGTATTCAAGGAAAGCACAGGAACAAATGGTCTCACATTGCTCATCTCATCTGAGGCTCATTTTATAGAATCCAATGCTACAAGGATTTTATAGTGGCACTTGACCCTTTTATGTGATCATGTCTGGTATTTAGTCAGTGTTAAAACAACATACTGGCTGACATAGTGTGCTACTGCATGAGGCCATGTGAATGACTCAGAGCAACCCATCACATACTACAAATATGTTCAAAAACTGTCAAAACCTTCATGAATTTTAACAAAGTAAATTCTCCATCACTTATTCCCACTTTCCTTGTTTTTTCCTCTACTTACTATTCATAGTAGAACATTACTGATCTGCTTTTTGTTTTGGCTAGTTTTAATCATATATAAACAAATTATTCACATTTCTTTGGGATATGTGATGCTGTCCTTTAAGTGTTCTAATAGGGTTTTTTTTTGGCAACGCTGTTGGTATCATGGATGTTTGGGAAAAAACATCACTGCCACCAATTACTTCGAGACATGGGGAGTCCATCTTGAGTTTCTGAGTTTTTGCAATCTTATTATTATCCACTGAACTGTGTGACAACATTGACCAGAAGAGACCTTAAACATACACTGTTAGACTTTGCTGCTGTCTAACATATTATTTTGGGACTATGTGAGAACGCATTTAAATTTAGCACTGAAAGAGAGAGTAGACATAATAATCAAATCTCTTGTCACCAGAGTCCCAGTGCTTTCCCAATTTCAAGATGGCGGCGCGTGCACACGCAGCGGCCACTCTCTGTCCCGTCAGTACGGTGATTTGTTCGTCTAATGAGTGTTCGTCCGACAGTCTTATGTGTTCGTCTCGTCGTGCTATATTGTGCTACAAGTACAGCAGGCAGGTTCTGCTCGAAATCGGCAGAAGTGGGTTTTGTGGCGTTCTGGACTTTGAAGCGGCAACATTAAAGGTGCTCGGACTGCTACGTCCTGTAACGTCGCCGACCTAGCCCGCTATTCCTCCCCCGGTTGGGAGCCGTCGGAAACGGTGTGCGAGGAGGCAGAAGAGGGGCAAGCGCGGAGGCGTCCGGGCCAGGCTGGCGGCCAACCCAGCGTGCCCGGCGGTGCCCTCCATTCTTCTGGCGAATGTTCTTCCTGCTGAGGTCTACGAACCGGACGGTGCGGAACTGCTGTGTGCTCGTGTTCACCGAGACCTGGTTGACTGACAACATTCCGGACTCTGCCGTGCATCTGGAACGGCTAGCGTGCTATCGGGCGGACCGTGCCATTGTACGAGGGGGAAAGTTGCGAGGAGGTGGAATATGTGTCTACATCCGAGAAGAATGGTGCCGGGACTCTGTGGTGGTATGTAAGCACTGCTCGCCACTTGCGGAGTTTGTGCTCATCAAGTGCCGTCCTTTTTACCTGCTGAGGGAATTTACCGCGATTCTGCTAGTCGCGGTATACATCCCGCCTTCCAACATCGAAGGCGACAGGATCGCGGTGCTTGGTGAACTGTACCAGGCTGTCAGTGAACAGCAGACAGCGCACCCTGACGGTTTCACCATCTTCGCTGGAGACTTTAATCATGCCAACCTGAAGTCTGTTTTCCCGAGGCTTCACCAGCATGTTACTTTTCCGACACGTGGAGACAGCTTCCTGGACCTAGTCTACTCTGCGCATAAGGGACCTTTCAAAGCCACCCCCCTCCCCCATCTTGGGTTTTCTGACCATCTCACCGTTTTGCTTTTACCCGCATACAGACAATTGGTAAAGGCATCCAGGCCGGTTCGGAGGCGGGTTCGGGTGTGGCCTGAGGGTGCCTCCGATGCACTTCGTGACTGCTTCGACACCACTGACTGGGACTTGTTTAAGCAGGCAGCCACCTACAACGATCGGACGGACATAGAGGAGTATACTGACTCTGTTTCCTCTTACATCACGAAGTGCATCGATGATGTGACTTGCTCAAAATCCGTTGTCACTCGCGCAAACTGGAAGCCGTGGCTGACAGGGGCTGTCCTCAGACTGCTGAGGGCCAGGGACAAGGCGAGGGCCGACCTTTCCGAGGCATCAAAGAAGCGAAAAAGGCGTTTTCGTGCAAGGTCTCCACCCACTTCAAGGACAGCAAGGAGGCACGTAGCCTTTGGCAGGGCATTCAGACCATCACGGACTACAAGCCCGCGCCGAGGAGCTGTGAGGGCGACGTCCGTCGGCAGAGAGGCGCAGGGGCTGCTCGTGTGGGGAGGGAGTGGTCTTCAGCGGGCAAGTGCTGTTCTGGGCGTCGAAGCGAGCAAAGAAGCGGTTTAGATCGTTCAGCAGTGAGGAGGGTGCTTGCTGCTATTGACACCCGTAAGGCGGCGGGCCCTGACAACATCCCGGGTCGAGCGCTGAAGGACTGCGCCTGGCAGCTGTCGGGTGTCTTCACGGATATCTTTAACGTTTCCCTGCAGCAGGCCATCGTCCCCTCGTGTTTCAAGGCTGCTACCATCGTTCCGGGGCCGAAGAAACCTGCACCGTCCTGCTTCAATGACTACCGCCCCGTGGCACTGACGCCCATCATCATGAAGTGCTTTGAGCGGCTTGTCATGGAGCACATCAAATCCGTTCTCCCCCCCACCATTGACCCTTTCCAGTTTGCGTACCGTGCCAAACGGTCCTCTGAGGATGCCATCTGCTCTGCCCTCCACTCGGCCCTCACCCACCTGGAGAGAAAGGACTCATATGTGAGGTTGCTGTTTGCGGACTTCAGCTCTGCCTTCAACACCATTGTGCCGAAGCGACTCATCTGCAAACTCGACGAGCTGGGCCTCAGTACCTCCCTCTGCTACTGGACTTCCTCTGTCAGAGGCCTCAGGTGGTGCGTGTTGGCGACAAAATCTCAGCCAGCATCACGCTGAGCACGGGGGCCCCCGAGGGCTGCGTGCTCAGTCCATTGCTCTTCACCCTGCTGACGCATGACTGCACTGCGACCTACAGCGACAACCGCATAGTGAAGTTTGCTGACGACACGACTCTGGTGGGTCTCATCACGAAGGGCGACGAGACTCGGTACAGGTCGGAAGTTGACCTTCTGACCACGTGGTGCAGGGACAACAACCTCCTTCTGAACGTAAACAACACCAAGGAAATCGTTGTTGACTTCTGGAAAGGTCACACAAAACACCTGCCGCTCATCATCGATGGTGCTGTGGTGGAGAGGATGAGCTGCACCAAGTTCCTGGGGGTGCACATCAGTGAGGACCTCTCCTGGTCCGCAAACACCGCGTCACTGGCAAAGAAAGCTCAGCGCCGCCTGTACTTCCTGCGGAAGCTCAGGCGTGCATGTGCTCCTCAGGCAGTCCTGTCTACATTCTACCGTGGCACCATTGAGAGCGTCCTCACCAGTTGCATCGCTGTCTGGGGTGGTAACTGCACTGAACAGAACTTGAAGGCCCTGCAGCGCATAGTGAATATGGCTGGTAAGATTAGTGGTGCTTCGCTCCCCTCCCTGAAGGACATTTACACCTCCCATCTCGCCCGCAAGGCAACCTCGATTGCGAGTGATGTGAGTCACCCGGCTCACTCTTTGTTTGACCTTCTGCCCTCTGGGAAGAGGTACAGGAGCCTGTGCTCCCGCACCACCAGACTCGCCAACAGCTTCTTTCTCCAGGCTGTTAAGACCCTGAACTCGCTAACCCCTTCTGTGTAGCGTGCGGCACTGTCCCGCTATTTTTCTAGAATGTCTGCTGTACGCTCACTTGCTCCTTTTTGCTCCTCTTATTTATTTATTTGTTGTGTTATTTATTCATTATTTATTCAGCACGCTGTTGTTTACTTGTTTTACTTGATTGTCTATTGTGGGCCATGTCTTGTCACCGTGGGATAGGGGGGAACGAAATTTCGGTTTCTTTGTGTGTCTTTGGCATGTGGAGAAATTGATAATAAAGCTGACTTTGACTTTTTTGGTGGTGCTCTGAACGAAAATTGTACCCAGTGAAGTGCTCCTATTTGTACATACCGTAAAGCAGAACTGAAACCTGTTTTCATTTCCACAACCAATTATATAAGATTATTTCAAAAACCACAAACTAATACTGATTTAACAGTATTAGTTTGTGGTTTTTAAACCATAATTCCAATGAAGTTGGGCCGTTGTGTAAAACGTAAGTAAGGACATAATACAATGATTTGCAAATCCTTTTCAACCGGTCTCAATTGCTCACTGCAAAAACAAAGAAATTAACTCATTTAAACCCAGCCATTCTGACCAGAGTTATCACCTCAATCACAGCCGTTCTACTTAATTTTGACAGATTTTGCCACACACACACACACACACACACACACACATACACACACACACACACACACACACACACACACACACACACACACGCACGCACGCACACACACACACACACACACACACACAACCACACACACACACACACACACACACATGCATCGCGCACGTACGAACACACTCTTTCTCTGTCTCTCTCTCTCTCTGTCTGTCTGTCTGTCTCTCTCTTTCTCTCGCTCTCTCTCTTTCTCTCTCTCTGCCCGCCCGCCTGCCTGCAGTTGGGTATACAGTAATCCCTCGCTACATCGCGGTTCGTTTATCGCTGTTTCACTACATCGCGGATTTTTATATCCAAATTAAAAAAAAATAAAGTCAAAATAAAACTTCTAAATTGAGGAATTATGGCACAAAACTTGTCCACATGCCAGCAGAAGGCAAGGAGTGCCCACACAATTGCAGTGCGTACACTTGTATCCATCCATCCATCCATCCATCCATCCATCCATCCATCCATCCATCCATCCATCCATCCATCCATCCATCCATCCATCCATCCATCCATCCATCCATCCATCCATCCATTCTGACAAGACATATCCTAACATATCCATCCATTTTCTTCCGCTTATCCAGGGTCGGGTCGCGGGGGCAGCAGCTTTAGGAGGGACTCCCAGACTTCTCTCTCCCCAGCCACTACATCCAGCTCATCCCGAGGGATCCCAAGGCGTTCCCAGGCCAGCTGAAAGACATAGTCTCCCCAGCGCGTCCTGGGTCATTCACGGGGTCTCCGACCGGTGGGACATGCCCGGAACACCTCCCCAGGGAGGCGTCCAGGAGGCATCCTGATGAGATGCCCGAGCCACCTCATCTGGCTCCTCTCAACGTGGGGGAGCAGCAGCTCTACTCCAAGTCTCTCCCGGATGACCGAGCTTCTCACCTTATCTCTAAGGGAGAGCCCGGACACCCTGCAGAGGAAACTCATTTCGGCCGCTTGTATCCGGGATCTCGTTCTTTCGGTCACGACCCTTAGCTCGTGACCACAGGTGAGGGTAGGAGCGTAGATCGACCGGTAAATTGAGAGCTTTGCCTTTTGGCTCAGCTCTCTTTTCACCACGACGGACCGGTACAGAGTCTGCATTACTGCCAACGCTGCACCAATCCGCCTGTCGATCTCGCGCTCCATCCTGCCCTCACTCGTGAACAAGACCCCAAGATACTTGAACTCCTCCACTTGGGGCAGGATCTCATTCCCGATCCGGAGAGGGCATTCCACCCTTTTCAGACCGAGGACCATGGACTCGGATTTGGAGGTGCTGACCCTCATCCCGACCGCTTCACACTCGGCTGCGAACCGCTCCAATGAGAGCTCTAGATCACGGCTTGAAGAAGCCAACACCACCACGTCGTCTGCAAAAAGCAGAGACGCAATGCTGAGGTCACCAAACCGGACACCCTGAATGCCTCGGCTGTGCCTAGAAATGCTGTCCTTAAAAGTTATGAAAATAATCGGTGACAAAGGGCAGCTTTGGTGGAGTCCAACCCTCACTGGGAACAAATCCGACTTACTGCCGGAAATGCGGACCAAACTAGCATCGGTGATACAGGATCTTATCAGTTGGCTCGGCACCCTCCACAGAACTTCCCGAGGGACACGGTCGAACGCCTTCTCCAAGTCCACAAAACACATGTGGACTGGTTGAGCGAACTCCTATGCCCCCTCGAGGATCCTGCCGAGGGTGTAGAGCTGGTCCACTGTTCCACGGCCAGGACGACAGCCACACTGCTCCTCCTGAATCCGAGGTACGACCTCCCAACGGACCCACCTCTCCAGCCCACCCCTGAATAGACCTTACCAGGGAGGCTGAGGAGTGTGATCCCCTGTAATTGGAACACAGCCTCCGGTCCCCCTTCTTAAAGAGGGGAACCACCACCCCAGTCTGTCAATCCAGAGGCACCGTCCCTGATGTCCACGCAATGTTGTAGAGGCGCATCAGCCATGACAGCCCCACAACATCCAGGGCCTTTAAAAACTCTGGGCAGATCTCATCCACCCCTGGGGCCTTGCCCCCGAGGAGTTTTTTAACTACCTCAGTGACTTCGACCCCAGAGATTGGAGAGTCCACCTCGGAGTCTCCAGGCCCTGCATCTACAATAATAATAATAATAATAATAATAATAATAATAATAATAATAATAATAATAATAATAATAATTCATTAAATTTGTATAGCGCTTTTCAAAAACCCAAAGACGCTTACAGGGAAGAAGGCAAAGACAAACAGGAGGGGAGGGGTAGGGGGACGGGAAAGAAACAATGGGATAAAATTAAGACGAGGAAACCAGTTATGGGTAGGGGAGGTCATAGGTTTGAGAGAAGAGGTAAGTTTTTAGACGAGACTTAAATATGGGGAGTGTGGGTGAGTCACAGACAGACTGAGGGAGAGAGTTCCAGAGTCGGGGTGAAGTGCAGGAGAAGGCCCTGTCCCCAAAAGATTTGAGTTTAGATTTTGGGACTGTCAGACGTGAGGTGTTGGAGGATCGGAGGGGGCGGTTGGGACAGTAGGGGACAAGGAGGTTGGATAGGTAAGTGGGAGTCAGGTTGTGGAGGGCTTTGAAGGTGAGGAGGAGTATCTTGAAGATGATGCGCTCCTCAATGGGGAGCCAGTGAAGAGAGCGGAGAACAGGAGTGATATGTTCACGGGACCGGGTGTGGGTAAGGAGATGGGCAGCAGAGTTTTGGACTAGTTGCAGTCTATGGAGTGAGTGAGCAGTGATTCCAGTGAAAAGGGAGTTGCAGTAGTCAAGCCGGGATGAGATGAAGGCGTGGATGAGGGATTCAGCGGCAGGGAGAGAGAGGCGGTGCCGGATTTTGGCAATGTGTCGGAGGTGGAAGTAGGAGGTCTTGACAACTGAGCTAACGTGAGGGTGAAAGGACAGTGTGGGGTCAAAAATAACGCCAAGGTTGCGTACCAGGGGGGAGGGAGTGATGTTTGTGGAGTCGATGGTGAGTGAGATGAATCCAGTTTTATTAAGGGAGGATTTAGTGCCTATGAGGAGGAGCTCTGTTTTATCACTGTTGAGTTTGAGAAAGTTGTGGGACAGTCGTGTTTGTATTGTAGAGATGCAGGTTTCAAAGTGGGTGAGGGAAGGGTTATGGGTTGGTGTGGTGCGTATATAGATCTGGGTGTCATCCGCATAGCACTGGAAGTCCAGATTAAGTTTGCGGATGACATTACCAAGAGGAAAGAGGTAACAGATGAATAGGAGGGGGCCAAGAACTGAGCCTTGGGGGACCCCTTGTGTAACTGGGGAGAGGATGGATGTGTGACCGGAGAGAGAGATGAACTGGTTTCTGTTGGTGAGATAGGAGGTGAGCCAGTCGAGTGCAGTGCCCTCAACACCTAGTTGGCGCAGCCTTTGGAGGAGGATGGAATGGTTCACAGTGTCAAAGGCTGCGCTAAGGTCAAGAAGTAGTAGGATGTTGAGGGCACCAGAGTCAGCGGAAATGAGGAGATCGTTGGTGACTTTAACAAGAGCTGTTTCAGTGCTGTGAAGTGGGCGGAATCCTGACTGGAAGGGTTCATAGAGGTTGTTGGATTGGAGATGGGTGTGGAGTTGGGCGGAGACAATGTGTTCAAGGATTTTGGAAAAGAATGAAAGGTTGGAGATGGGACGGTAATTGGAGAGGTTAAGTGGGTCCAAGGGGGGCTTTTTGAGGACGGGGGTGATGGCTGCAAGCTTATAGACAGTGGGAAAGTGGCCGAGGGATAGAGACTGATTAAAAAGGGTGGTGAGGTAAGGGAGGAGGACAGGGAGGCAGGCCTTAGTTAAGGTCGTTGGAAGGGGGTCGAGAGAGCAGGTGGTTGTCTTGGATGTGGTGATGATGTCTAGGATGGTGGAGGAGTTGACAAGGGAGAAAGCAGTGAGAGAGGGGAAGGGCGGGAGATCGGGAAGGGGGGGCAGGAGAGGAGGGGAGGTGGGGGAGGAGGAGTTGTTGATGGTGACGGTCAGAGAACTGTTGATTTGGGCAATTTTGTTGTTAAAGCTGACAAGGAAGGAATTACAGAGGGCGGGTGAGGAGGGTGGCTTGGTGGCCGGTGGCTGGAGCAATTTGTTGACGGTGGAGAACAGTATGCCGGGGTTCCGGTTGGTGTTATTAATGAGAGATGAGAAGTAAGCAGATTTGGCAGCAAGAAGAGCATCACGATAGGAGGAGATGTGTTGTTTAAAGGTTTCAGCATGAACGGTGAGGCGGGTTCTTTTGTAGAGGTGTTCGAGTTGACGGCCAGTTTGTTTCATGGAGCAGAGTTGCGGGGTGTACCAAGGGGCAGAGTTAGTGAATGTAACAGAGGAAGTTTTCCAGGGGGCTAGGGAGTCAAGGGAGTCGGAAAGGATGTTGTTGAGTCTGGTGGCAAGGTTATCAGGGAAGGAAGAAGTGGGGTCGGAGGGAACGTCAGAGGATAAGAGCTGGCAAAGCGTGTTTGGGTTTACAGTCTTGATGTTGCGGTAGGAGATGTTGCGCTTTGTGGAATTATGAGGCGAGGGTAGAGGGGCGGAGAAGAGGATGCAGAGATGATCAGACAGTGAAAAGGTGAGAGGACGGGGGTTGGATGTGAGTGGAAAGGAGGAGCATACTACATCCAGGGTGTGGCCTTTGGTGTGGGTGGGGAAGTTGATGTGCTGGGTGAGATGAAAGCAGTCCAGAAGGGAGATGAAGTCAGACGTCAGTGGAGCAGTTGGCTGGTCGATGTGGATATTGAAGTCACCGATGAGCAGCAGGCGATAGGAGACTGAGGATACAATCGTGAGGAGTTCAGAGTTCAGAAAGAAAAGACGGATGTGACTTTGGGGGGCGGTAGATAAGAACAGCAGTAGTGGAGTTGGGGAGGGAAAAAGTGAGATATTCAGAGGATGAAATAGATGGGAGGTTCAGATGCAATTCAGTGATGAGTAGGGACTGCTTGTGGAAGACAGCAATACCACCTCCTCGCCCAGAGAGGCGGGGTTTGGCAATGTAGCTGTAGTTGGACGGAGTGGCTTGAAAAAAGAGAGAAAAAAAGTCCAGGGGCTGTTGCCATGTTTCACAGAGGAGGAGCAGATCCAAGTTATTGTCCAAAAGTAGTTAAAAAATAACTGGTGATTTGTTGGAGAGGGAGCAACAGTTCAGCAGCGCGAGGGAAATGGATGAAGAAGCGGGGGTGGGGGAGCGGAGATTGTTGAGGTTGACAGTACGGGAGGTGGGGGTGATGGGGGGGCGTGAGGTAGTCCAGAAAGAAGGGATGGGTGAGCCATAAGGGAAATGTCTGTTAAAAGATAGTCCAGAGCCACGGTGGATGTAGCGGCGACGGCGGAGGATCCCAGCCTTGCTGGCAGCTGAGGCAGCAGCGGCAGGGAGACGTTGATTATTGTTGAGATGATGAAGATCAGCAGCAGTGTAGACAATTGTGCGAGAAGTTGGTGGAATGGAAGCCCGAAGTAATAGAAGTGATAGTTCATGGAGGAGATGAGACGTGACAGCAGCTGGGAATAATCCAGATAAAATGCTACAAGTGGCTAGCAGCTGGTTAGCTAGAAGTTGATGGGCAGTGAAATGCATGGAAGTAGCAGTGGACCAAGTTGTGATGTTGGTGGAGTCACCGGTGATGTTGGTCAATCCCGACTGTACCCGTGCAAACGGCAAGCCCCAGTGCGTCATGGCGGCACACAGCCGAACCACGACCGGCGAGCTCGCAGCGAGCAGGTGCTCCCCCCGAGGACGCCGGCCGAGCGGCCAGAAAGTTGGATTGAGGCTGTTTGCCGAACCAAGAGCGAGCAGCTATAGGATTAGAGCCGGGAGGTAGGAAGGTCCAGTGGTGGGTTGACTAGCTGGCTAGCGTAGCTCGTAATCAGAGGGAGCAGGAACAGAGAGGTGCAAGCGGAGCTTCCAGCGATACACAGTGGGCAGGTGAAAAGGCAAAAATTTAGAAGGAAAAGCAAAGAAAAAACGGGCACACTTAAAACGGGAAACACAAAACAGATAGGGGACAAACAAATAGCGGTCACGGTTCGGGATCGAAGCGGCAGTCAGCAATCCAGACGCCAGTGTTGCTCTAACCTCTAAGCCCTCTAACAATGGAAGGCGTGTCGGTGGAATCTTCGAAGTATTCTCCCCACCGACTAACGACGTCCCGAGTCGAGGTCAGCAGCACGCCATCTCCACTGTAAACAGTGTTGATGGTGCACTGCTTCCCGTTCCCGAGACGCCGGATGTTGGACCCGAATTTCCTCAAAGCCGTCCGGAAGTCGTTCTTCATGGCCTCGCCAAACTCCTCCCACGTCCGGGTTTTTGCCTCAGCAACCGCCGAAGCTGCATTCCGCTTGGCCATCCGGTACCTGTCAGCTGCCTCCGGAGTCCCGCAGGCCAAAACGACCCGATAGGACTCCTTCTTCAGCTTGACAGCATCCCTTACCAGCGGGTTCGGGGATTGCCACCACGACAGGCACCAACCACCTTACGGCCACAGCTCCGGTCGGCTGCCTCAACAATAGAGGCACGGAACATGGTCCACTCTGACTCAATATCCCCCGCCTCCTCCTGGACGTGGGAAAAACTCTGCCGGAGGTGGGAGTTGAAGCTCTTCCAGACAGGGGATTCTGCCAGACGTTCCCAGCAGACCCTCACAGTGTGTTTGGGCCTGCCAGGTCAGACCGGCATCTTCCCCCACCATCGGAGCCAACCCACCACCAGGTGGTGATCAGTTGACAGCTCCGGCCCTCTCTTCACCCGAGTGTCCAAAACATGCGGCCGCAAGTCCGACGACACGACTACAACGTCGATCATCAAACTGCGGCCTAGGGTGTCCTGGTGCCAAGTGCACATATGCACATGGATGCACATGGATGTTTAATATTATGTTTGAACATGGTGTTCATTATTGACAATCAGTGTCGAGCACAGAAGTCCAATAGTAGAACACTGCTCGGGTTCAAATTGGGGGGCCATTCCTCCCAATCACGCCCTTCCAGGTCTCACTGTCATTGCCCACGTGAGCATTGAAGTCACCCAGTATATTGATGGAGTCCCCAGAAGGAGCGCTCTCCAGCACTTCTTCCAAGGACTCCAAAAAGGGTGGGTACTCTGAGCTGCTGTTTGGTGCATAGACACAAACAACAGTCAGGACCCGTCCCTCCACCCGAAGGTGGAGGGAGACTACCCTCTCGTTCACCGGGGTGAACCCCAATGTGCATGCGCCCAGCTGGGGGGCAATAAGTATAACCACACCTGCTTGACGCCTCTCACCGTGGGCAACTCCAGAGTGGAAGAGAGTCCACCCCATCTTGAGAGGGCTTGAACCGGAACCCAAACTGTGTGTGGAGGCAAGTCCAACTATGTCTAGTCTTTTCTGCCTCGCACACCAGCTCGGGCTCCTTTCCAGCCAGAGAGGTGACATTTCATGTCCCAAGAGCCAGCTTCTGCAGCCGGGGATCGGACCGCCAAGGTCCCTGCCTTTGGCCCCCGTCCATCTTACATTGCACCCGACCCCTTTGGTCCCACCCACAGGTGGTGAGCCCATGGGAAGGGGAACCCACGTTTCCTTTTCGGGCTGTGCCCGGCCAGTCCCCAGAGGCGAAGGCCCTGTCACCAGACGCTCGCCTTCGAGCCCCACCTCCAGGCCTGGCTCCAGAGGCGGGCCCCGGTGACCCGCGTCCGGGCGAGGGAAATCTGAGTCCATATATATTTTTCATCACAAGGGGTTTTTTGAGCCGTGCTTTGTCTGGCCCCTCACCTAGGACCTTTTGCCATGGGTGACCCTACCAGAGGCATGAAGCCCCAGGCAATATGGCTCCTAGGATCATTGGGACACGCAAACCCCTCCACCACGGCAAGGTGACGACTCACGGAGGGGACACTTGTACCATTTCATTAAAACAGTTGTTAGAATAAGAGTTCTACAAACATATTTACAGTGTTGTACCTTGTTATAGAAATATTGTTATAATAATGAAAGAGTTCTAAAAACATATTTACAGTATGTACACTTATACCTTGTTATAAAAAAAATCTAAAAACATATTTACAGTATGTGTTACGATATCTCCATGTTATTTATGTTATTCAGTCGTGCTTTGATTTGAGGTAGGGTGATTTATTTTGAAGGCCGTTTTCAGGCGATACCACTTCCTGTTTTACGTTCGTGTACATATGTCGGTTACGGTGGTACAGGAGACATTGACGATGTAAGTGGGTCTCCTAACAAGAAAAATGAATGATCACATGTGTCTAACCTTTAGGACAATGTAGTATTGCTCCAAATGTTTGTTTAAATCCCTTTAGAGGTCCGTTTTCGCGTGTTAGCACGATCGCGAATTGTCATCTTTCCGCTAACTCGTCAGCCTGACCAGTAGTTTTTGTTACACGCACACATGTATAATATTTATATTTTCAATATTTATACAAAAAGTTCTGTATGTTATTGATACTATTAATGTATTATTTACATGTCTGAAACAATTATTTAATGTTCTAATCATAAAATATGCACTTAAATGGTTTCATATACATTTATTGACACACACAAGATGCACAGATAAAAAAAATATATATGTACAGATGA